>NW_023270377.1:1096570-1145438 GCF_011800145.1 Mirounga leonina | reverse complement strand
GATGGGATCAGAAGGGATGGGCACTCAGAGAGGTGGCAGCTCTTGGAATCAAATCCCGGCCCTGTGCTCTGCTCTGAGCCTCGAGGACCACAGAGTCAGGGTGCCCAGGGAAACCCAGTGTGACAGGTACAGAGGTCTTAGCCCTCCCTGCATTCCCAGGGAAGGCAGGACCCCCTGCGTAGAAGGAAAGACTCCTACTATAACCAAGGCAGTGCAAGGGGAGGCAGGAATTTCCAGAAAGACGTTTAACCTCTCCAGCCATTTTAAAGATTAAACTGAAGTGACAGGAAATGCCCCCTGTTCCCCAGCACCAGGAAAAGGTGAATATAGCCTTGGAAGCCAGCGCTGGTGAGGTGGGGGGTTGGAGGGCACAAGGTTTGGTCATTCTTCTGGGAGGGACAGCACTAGATATTACAGGTCTTTAAGGGGCCTGTGCCCTCTACCCATAAACTCCAGGCTTAGGAATTTGTTATAAGCAAATAACCCAAGGAGAGGCCAAAGATGGGTACCCACAGCCTCCTCCTCCCGGTTGTGACAGTGAGCTCCCGGGGAAAGGGTGACCCCCAGCAGATGCCACATGGCCACTAGAAGGGCAGTGCCTGGCGGACACAGGACACGGAAGAACCCCCAGAGCGGGATGCTGGTGGGAGGCAGCCGCAGACGGCGCTTGCACTCCGACTCCATCTGCATGTATGCGGATCTGCCCGCAGCGAGCCTGGAAAAAGGAGTGCGATGAGGGGTAAGTGCCGGGTCCTCAGGCAGGGCGAGCCCCGTGTGCTTCCACCTGCTCTGGGGAGTTTCAGCAAGCGTTACTTTTATAACTGGGGGGAAATGCCCTTCCTATTATATATATTATATACCTATATATTTGTAGTGGCCTGGGGTGGTCCTTGGGAATTGGGGCAATGTTAGCAAGAGCATATTCCAAATCCCCCAGGACTGGGTTTCTTGCTTGAACACAGAGCAGAGTCGGTACATGTGTCCGTAAAGGGCCTGTCCGAGTTTTCATCAGCATCGTCCTAAAATGGAGAAACGGAGGCAGAGGAAAAGCCACATCAAGTTAAAGACAAACCTGATGTCAAGCTTCCTCACTGCCAGGTGGAGGCAAAGTCATCTCGTTAGATGGGAGACTTGGGGATGCCCCCAGCTCTCCTGGGTAAAAGATTTACATCCAAAAACCGACCCCCAACATCCGTGAGGCTGCCGCTCGCCCCAAGCCCTGTGTGGGAAGTCTGCTGGGGAAAGGCTGAGCCAGGGTGAGCAGAGAGCCCCCACCCCAGGTCCCGCCGGGCCCACCTCCTCCACCGGAGGCTTCCCTGCCTGCCCCCGCCACCCCCCGAAGCCCCACCGCCCCCAAGACTCCACCAGGTGGGCAGATCCACGGAAGTCAGGCTCCTCTGGCCCCACATCTCCAAAGAACGGGAAACTCTGCTACAGGGCTCTGGGGACCTTCAGAGCCCCCAGCCTCATTTTACAGTTAAGGGAGACCCAGGCCCCGTGCAGCGCTGGGACTTTCAGGGACTTAAAGTGAAGCAGCTCATTCTTTTAAAATGCCGACTAGTATGTGTTTAAAGGACCTTGCAGTGAGGCAGGGCCCCCCACACTGTCCTGAGGGTACCAGGCCCTGCTCCCTGCTCGGGGTGTGCATGAGCAAGGGGAGTTTGCCATTGTGAGGTTATTTAAGCCCCAGAACCCTCTGGCCTCTTCTGGAAAATGAGACATTATGCTGCCCTCCTCCGGGTGACCTCGGTGGGGGCCCCCTCGAGCCCCTCTTCTCATGCAAATTCAGATGGAACCCTGCCCAGTGCACCCCAGACCTTAGTATGGTGGGTGAGGGTGAGGGTAGGGGGTTGGGGGCAGAAAGGGTATCACAGAAAACAGGCTGCTTCCCCATATGTGTGTGGGGGATGGTGGACCAGGGATCTGGCCTGGGCTCCTTCGTCCATCCATCCATCCATTATCCCCCCATGCTTCCAGAGCCTCGTCTACACCTGCTTTCGTGTCAGGTGTGGGTGTACGGAGGTAACAGGGCAGACATGACAGAGAGAAGGCCGCTTGGCGAGAGCAGGTGGGTGGCGATGGGGTGCTGAGCTTGCAGACGCAGGCAGGGTGGGGCTCCATCTGGCCAGAGCAGAACCTGGGGGCCAGGGGTAGGGGGATGGCAGAGGCCTCAAGGGGCGCTGGGCAGGGAAGTGAAGTGGGAGGCTGGGCAGTGGGGGGACAGCCGGCTGAGCCCGTGGGGGGCGGGGGAGGGCGCCAGAGCCCAGAGGACACTCTCGCACCTTCACTCGCGGAAGATGCGTCCGAATCACGTGGTCCCCGGTTTCCCTAGAAATGTAGAGGTGCCCTGGCCCGGAGGATGCCAGGCTTGCAAAGCTCCTCGTGCACGTCGCTCAGCTGGCACAGGAACGGTCTCCGGGCGATTCAAAGGCAGAACACGCCCGCTGCCCTTGGGTGGAGTGAAACTTCTCGCGAGCGCAAACGTCTCACACACGGATGTTGCTTTCGGCTGGATATGCGTCAAGAGTGACGCTAAGTAAGACTCCCCCGCGAACAAAAGGGAAGGCTGCCCCCACAGCTGGAGACTGACCGAAGGAGGCGTGTGACAGAATGGGGGCTCCCCGGGCTGGACCGGGGCTCCCCCAGGGCAGCGGCCCCCGATCCGCGCCCCCATCACAGCAGGGGCCCACCTGTTCATCAGAGACCGCGCTGCTCACATGGTCGGGCCGGAAAGGCCTCCTTCCGGGTTCTGTGCTCCAGATTGTAGAAGAAGTGCTTCCATGTCGAAGGCGACGGCCCGACAGCCCATGGCAGACAGCCAATTGCAAAACTCGTGGGGTTTTTTCTTTTTATTAACATATATTACTTGTTTCAGGGGTACAGGTCTGGGATTCATCAGTCTTACACAATTCACAGTGAAAACTCGCGTTTTTAAAGAGCTTGGAGAGCAGGGAGGCAAGTAAGAGCGGGGCCCCCACTTGCTGATACCAGCGCAGACTGGGGACCGGGGTGGCCCCCAGGGATTCCCCCGGTAGAGGGGGACAGCGAGGCCATCGGCACTCACGTGAGGCTGGTCTGACGAGAGGAACCTTGAAGAACCCCCAACACCGGGGCGCCCCAGTGGACTTGCTGACTTCTGAGGCAAATGAAATGGAGTTTCCCCCAAGGCCAGCCACGCTTTGAGCTCAGACTGTGTCCAGGAGTCACACTGCTGTCACCGCCCCCAGCCGCGGTCCTGCCAAGCCTGGCACACCGCCGCCTGCCCTCCAGGTGGTTGAGGGCAGTGAAGGCCTCTTTGCCCTCTCCCCTCGCCTTCTCCCCCTCAGGCTGGACGTCCACACATGCTAAGGAAGCATCAGGGTCCGGCGGGGAGACAGAGGGACAGGGGCGACCCAGCAGCTGCGGACATGATGGCACGTGGGGGAGGGGTGCCCTGGCCAAGGTCACAGGGAAGCAGGGCCTGTGCCTGGGAGGCTCGCTTCCAGCTTCCGTGATGCTGTTCTCAGAGCTTATCTTCGGTGTAAGCTCGGGGCTTAAAAGTAATTGGAAATTGATTTTCTTTTACTTAGTGGTATTTAGATTTCAAAACCTCTATTCTCAGGGAACAGCCGGGTCTTCCCAGCCACCCCACCCCCCGGCCCTCTACCCCCAGTCCCCGACAAAGGGCTGGCCGCAGTATGTCCTTGCTGGCCACATTTAATTGAATTCCCAAACCCTGCGTCCCTTGTGAACGCTCATCATGGAAACTCTGGCTGGCTCCCCCTGCTTTCAGAAAAGAGACCATAGTCGCCAGCGGGGAGGCTGAGACGCAGCCCCACGGTGTCCACACCAGCACATCCAGTTTGATAACTCAGGGGCGCGCCCAGCGACAGGTGGGCAGAGAGGAAGCTCCTGGTGCGTGGAGCTGCTGGTGCTGTTGATGGCCTGGTGGCCTGTCTTCTTGTCGGGCCATCGTCCTTCCGTGCCCCTGCTCCCCAAAGGCCCTCCTGCTTCTTACCTTCAATGCCTCGTCAGCCCGGCTCCTGCCACCCAAGGGCCCTGTCTTCATCATCCCCTGGCGCACTGAGAGCAGCTCACGGGCACCTCACAACACCCCTCGAGGCGGGAACTCCCCGGGAGAGGCTGAGCTGCTCCCCCAGGTTTGCACAGCAGGTAGGTGGTGGGGGTGGGGGCACAGGCCTGCCCCGGTCTGCCTGCTCCCAGAGGCCTTGCCGGTAACCTTGGCTGGACTTGTGTCTCTGGCTGCAGCCATCCTGGGCCACAACAGCCCAGCCGTAGAACCCCAAGCCATCCCAGCGCCCCAAGAGCACTTGTCCCCCCGTCTGTGCTCTGTGCTCACTGGGGCCTGGCAGGGGACCCTGCTGACAGATCCAGAGAACAGGGTTGACCCTACACTCCCCAGCTGGCCTGTGCCAGCCCTGAGGTCCCTCGGGGCGCCTCCCACCAACTTGCAGAGCAAAGCCAGGATCTCGGGCGAGTTGGCCTGCGGCTGGAACACAACAGCTTGGGCAGCTCTCCCGAGGCTCCGAGGCTCATCAGCCTGTAATCGGATAGGACACGGCTCTGCAGTGAGGCTGACGATGAGCACAAGCCCCCCAGCACCGGGGAGCCAGAGCCCATGCGTGGCCCCACCACCCACTTGGCACATGCGGGCACCCCCTCTTTGTAGGATCAAGGAGAACTCCAGTCCCCTCCTTTGAACCCCACCTCCAGAAGTCACCAAGGCCACCTGCCCTCATCTGCACTTGCCTCCATTCTCCTGGGCAACTGGGCAGAGTCTGGCAAATCAGGGAAAGAGGAGCCCGGGCCCCCAAGATGGTTGGTGCCCCGCCGCCTCTGTCTGCACACAGGGACAAAGGGCGGTGCAGGGGACACCACGGGTTCAGTCAGGGGCCCCAGCCGGAAAGCACCCTCGGTTCTCTGCTGCATCCCCTCCCTCCACCACGCGGCTGTCAGGACACACAGCGCGGGGGCTGCGGCGGGGCGGCCCCTCCCACCCCGGTGACAGATTGCAGATGTCCGGGCGGGCAGGGGCTCTGGGGAGGCCCGGAGCGCTGGCGTCTCTGGGCTGCGCCTGCAGCACTAGGGTGCAATCCACAACCCCACTGTGTTATTTCAAGTCTGCGGACTCGAGTTGGCCTGAGCATAAAGGAGGCTTTCCTGGCTGGGCTCTGGCTTCTGCCGCTTTCTCCCCTCCGCCCTGTGGCTTGGACGGGCTCGGGCGGCACGGCTGCCGCGCAGCCCTGAAGAGGCTCCGCCTTGTCATGCGGCCTCGGAGCCGGTCGGGGCTGGGGGAGGCCTGGGGGGGGCAGCGCCCGCGTTCCCAGCTGCAGAGAAGGGCCTTCCCGCCCAGCCCTCGCACTCCTCTGCTCGGCTTTGGGAGATCACGCTGGGCTCCAAGGCGACTTCGGCCTCTTTAAAGGCTTATTCAAACGCTAAACGAGGACCGACACAGGAACTCAGGACCCGCTCGTACAAGACACCACCCTCCATCCACAGGACCTGGCAGCGCTGACCCCAGGCCTAGGACACGGCCGTCAACTCTGACCACAGCTGTCCTGAGAGCCAAGGCCTGGGACCTCCCCACCCGGAGGGCAGAGAACTGCCCCCATCCCGATCTGAGCTCATTAGCCCCTGCGCTGCCCATGGACCCCGGGGCCCAGGAACCCTGCCCCCCATGAGCTGGCCACTCAGCCACACTCTTGACCCTTTACCACACGCCCCCAGAGAGGTCCAGACAGGGAACAGAGGACAGCCAGGGTGCCCCCAAAGTGTCCCCCCAGGCAAACGGTCACCTGGGCTGCCGAGGTCCTTCTGCCTAAACTCGGGGCCTCCTAAAGCAGGCCGCAGGGAGCTCCAGAAATCCTCACCGCACAGAGCCGGGACCCCTCAGCATCGGACTTCCCGCTTCCAGCCCCCACCCCTGGGCTTATGAAGAGGAACCAAACCCAGACACGACCCCCTCCTCCTCCAGCCCCGTCCTCAGGATGGGAGGGAAGTCTGGCGGCCCTGGGGAGAGAGGCGTCTGTGCCGAGAGATTCTCTTCGTGTGTCTGCGGCGGAGGGGCCGCTTCCTCCCCACGCCTCCCCGAGGCCACGTGAGCATCGTTCGTGGACACCATGTATTCCGCGAGAAGCCTCAGCCCACCTCGCCACCCCAGCCTGCAGAGCAGACGTCCTGGGAGTCAGACCTCTCTTGCCAGGGCTTGGGGGGCTAGGACCGAGGGCACCCTGGAGCTCAGGCCAGCAAGTTCGCCCCCACGGGGGTGCGCCAGGGGCCAGGACGGGCCTTGGCCCACCGGAAGGAGGGGCAGGAACCCGGCTGGTGGGGACAGCCACTTGGTGAGAGCCGACACTCCACCTCAGAAGGAAGGGGTGGAGACGTGGGCCCCTGGAGGGGTCCTCACTGACAGAGGCACTGGGGGGAACGGAAGGGCTTTGCTGCTTGTGTCCCGACACGCCCGACCCAGAGGAGCTGAGTCTTTAAGAGGGAAGGGGAGGGGCATCTCAGGGCCCGAAACTACCCCCAACACACACGTGCACACGCACAGGCATTCACATGTGTACATGCATGCAGGGCACAGAGATGCCGGGATGCACACACTCGTGCACATGTGTGCACACCCATTCCGAGAAGCAGGGAAATGGCTCGCACCGTGTTGGAGGAAGGAAAGTATGAGCTGGAACTGAAAATAGCACATTAAATTATCTGGATGTTAAACGACCAAAAAGACCCCAAAGCTCTGGCCTCTACCCAGGCTGGCTTATAGGCCAGGAGGAGGGGCTTCCATAGCAGGAGGAAGCACCGTCCGCAGCCCTGACTCAGGCTCCTCAGCGTGTCTGGTACCCACGGGGCAGAGTGGACCCCACACCATGATAATGTGAGCTGTGGCCCCAGATGAAGCGCCATCCCCTGGGTTTGTCCCCAGCTCCTCAACTCTGCTCGGAGCACCGTTGACCCCTAATGGGCGTCTCGGGGGTCCCTCAGCCGTGCCCTCCCTGAGCTCAGGACTGACCCCCTGAGGGCGCTGGGGGGTTCATCCCCGCAGAAGATGCCCAGAGGTCTACCCCGCCCAGCAGCCTAGACGTTGGTCTCTCCTCTCCGGAGGGTCCTGCCTGCCTGGGACCTGGGTGGTTGGCTGCCGTGGCGGGAACCCAGAGGAGGCAGGGTGGGCCCAGGGGTGCCCATAGGTACGAGGCAGGGGTGCCCAGGATGGCCAGGCTTCGAGGCCTGTCCCCACTGTCCTCCCCAGGGCCACACACCTCGGTGGGCCCAAGCCAGCTGGCTCCTCATTGGCCCCTGCCTGAGGCGTCCTATTGTCACCTGAGGCCAGAGTCAGCCAGGGCCCCTCGCTTTCAGCATTACCTGTGGCTCCACCTAGATAAGATGTGGATACAGGGGTCTGATCTCTGTCTGTGTGATAAGGGATGAGTAAACAAGCAGTTCTCGGTTCTCCATAGTGACCCCCGTGTGTGTACAAAGCAGGGCAAAAGAGACAGGACCGGCTTTTCAGAGCAGCAGGCCCTCACTGACCCTGACCACCTCCCCCAGGAGCAGACAGGGAGTGGGAGAAGCCTCCGGAACCCTCCCTGCCAGAAGGGTGAGGGCCTCGCTCTAGAGCATCCTGGGGGGACGGGCTCAGGACTCCAAGCAGCAGCTGGGCCAGCGATGTGGCCACGAGAGCCCTGCAAGCCCCTCCCCTCTGGAGGGCCCGCACGAGGCCAGCATCCTCCGCCGGGCAGCCCACCGCACCTGGGCCAGGACCGGCTGCTCTGGGGATGGGACAGATGCGTGACAGGAGGGCTGCCGTCCACACTCTTGCGCAGGCTTCCAGGAGCTTAGGGGGCAGGAGCGCCAGGGCCAGGTTCTGAGCTCCCAAAATAGCCTGGGGTGCGGCCAGCGGCCAGGGATGGGCAGCTGACTTCATTCCCCAGGCATCCCTGGCAGCCCAGCTGTCTGCCCCGACCACACCTGCTGGGCCTCAGAGCGGAGTTCAGTCCTCAAGAGATGGGCAAGAACAGCCGCTGGGCCACCCACGGCAGGCAGCAGGGGCCTGCCACTCAGAGCCTAGACTCTCCCCAGGTCCCGGAAAGGGCCCTCAGTGCCTGGGGCGGGGGGTGGGGGGGCCACTGGGGCCTGCCCTTCGTTGCCCTTGGGCTGGGCCTGGGCTACTCATCTGTAAGCCAATCTGGCCCCAACGCCGAGGAGAGGAGGACTGTGCCCCCGAGGTGGGCCCACCGTCAGGGAGGGAGTGCGGCTCTGCCCCCCGAGACAGAGAACCACCTTGTTCCCTTCCCGTTGGGGTCTCTGTGGGCTCAGGAGAGATTTATTAAGCCTAAATTTAAAAAGCAAGGGATGAATTTTCACGTCATTTCCAACTGTGATTCATGCTTTCCCCCCAAAGTCTTCTGAGCCCCCCAGGGCTGCCCACTCTGTGCACCATGTGTGGGAGCCAACAGCCCCCCAGGACACCAGGGACCCCTAGGCCGCTGCACCCCATACACAGAGTCCTCTCAGCTCTCAGGACACAGCTGCATGGCCCGCCCTACTTCCCGGGGCTACGGCTCCCTTTGGGGTGTCCCTGAGCCCACAGAACAAGGGTGTCTATCACCTGCAGCCCCCCAGCCCAGCCATGGCTTATGGTAGGAGAGGGCTCAGCCCTTGCACCACTGGGCTGAGCAGGGGTGAGGGTCAGCTTCTGAACCAGTGTCTTCTGGGGCCCGCTGCACGCACAGGGCAGACACCCACCCTGCCTGGGGTCTACACCAGTCGGGTGAACAGACAACAAAGCGCTGGGACTCTGCTAAATGCTGGTGGGGTGTGACTGAAAGACCAACGCTAGAGCAGAGACGAGGAGGCAAAGGGTGTGTGTGTGCCAGGGATGGCCTTCCTGACAGGTAATTGGCAGTGCAAAGGCCCTGGGGCAACACCGTGCTTGGAGCGTTCAAGGACAGCAAGGAGGTCAGCATGGCCACAGGTGAGAAAACCAGGCCAGGAGGGGTGGGTGAGGGCTGGGGACATGGTGGGGGGACAGATGAGGACTTAGCTTCCTGTTCTGATGGTAAAGCTGCTGGGAGGAGCTACTGAGAGGCAGTCAAGCCCAAGGCACATACTGAAGACAACACAGGATGGGGGCGGGGAGGGGCGAGGTGGACCCCAGCCAGGGCTACGTTTCCTGGGATGGGGACCCGTCCTGGTGACACCTGTCTGGAGAGCCGGCCTTGCCCCCACCCTGGCCTGGGCCTCCGATCCTGACTTGGCCTCTGCCTGTCAGCTTTCTGGGCTAAGGCGGTCCCCACTTTCCTGGTTCTTTAACAGGTGGTCTCTGTAGAAGCTTCTGGAAACCAGTGGAGCTGCTGCCATTGCAGAAAGGAGAAGGGCCTCCCTTCTCTGCCTGTCACTCCCATGAATACTGGCCCAGAGGCAGCCTGAGGGTGTCCTGGGCAGGCCAGCCTCACAGGACCCGAGTGAGGCCGGGGACTGGTCTGGGCAGCGGTGCTGGGGGTCCCCTGGGCTGGCAACCCCAAGGGCTTCCTGTTGACTGCTGTGGGCAGGGGGGCAGGAAGGGCCTGGGGCAGGGAAACAAGGAACCTCTGTGCTCAAGGCCATGGGAGTGGGTTGGGAGCCTCCTCGAGCCTTTGAAGTCCTGGGCTCACTCCCCCAGAGGTGGGGGGCCAGCCCTGGGGAGGGGCTGTGGAGCAGGAGGGCTAGAGCAGCCCCACAGAGCTGCCCCCTGTTCTGAACTCCCCCCTGGGAACACTGAGCCTCCTCTCGGATGGGCTCCCCCTGTCCCCTCAAGCTGGGTCTTCACGGCCAGTGTCAGTCTCCTGCCCACTGAGTCCCAGGGGTCTGCACCCACTTCACCTTCACAGCCAGGCCTCTGAGTCCACACACATCACACACATGCTCTCTCTCACTCTCGCTCTATCCATCTCTCCAGGTTCCTCAGCCAAGCCTGCCCAGCCCAGCGGCCATGTGCCCAGGGGCCGTGGAACCAAGCCCAGCAGACATCAGCGGGGCCTCTGACCAGCGCAGGACTGGTATTCGGGGCCTGCCCCAGCTGGTCACTCCTGTCAGGAGCCTCCCTTTGCTTTGGTGACGCCAGTGATCCCTTCACCCGCTGCCCCCCCAGCCGCCCCCGCATGTCCACACTCTGCCCTGGGCTGGCGGGCTTTCCTGACTCACTGTGTCGGGGGCACAAGGGACAGAGGCCTGGGGAAGGAGGGCAGAGAGGCATAGGAGGGCCTGAGGCTGCCCCCACCCAGCCCAGGAAAGGAGCACCCACGTCGGGCCGGGGAATGGTGAGGCCGTGTGTGTCCAGGGCCCGGGAATGCAGGTGCGTCTTACCCCCTGGATATGCCCAGCCTTGTGCCCTATCCTTCTGAACAGGATCGTCTAGTCCTTACATTCATGTTTTTAGCGTTAAATGTGTCTTATGCACAAAAGAACTCATAGAACATACCCGTATATTTTGACAAAATAATACATACCTGTCATATGGCTTGAGGAATACAATAAAATCAATCTTTAAAGCAGGAGGATTTAGCTAAAGGAGGTGTGGATCAATTTGTGGAGGTCTTTACACTCGGATGGAGGGTAAATTGCATGTTTATTTTTGCTAACCTCCCAGGCCCTCCTGAGAGGAGTGATGGCCGAGGGCCCCCTACCCTCACCGCCCCAACACTCAGCTATGCACACACTCACACACACTCACACGCACTCTGCCTGGGCGCCGATCCCGCTGTCCTGCCGTCCTGTGAGAGCCTCTCGTGGCCCCCACCTCTGAGGCCTTGTGGCAAAGTCACCCTGAACCCTAGCACCTGCTCCTCCTGGACCAGCCCCAGGCCAGGCACCCCCACCCCACACCCCTTTCTTAGTTCTCACCGCCTGCAGGGCCCATGTGGGGTCTGACCAGGCCAAGTCCAGGCCTCCAGGCTGCAAACACCATAGCCCCTGGGACAGGCTTGGTGGAGGCACCTCCAGGCCCGTCCTCCCCCCTGGACCCTGTGGGCCTCTGTGCCCCAGCCAGCCTGTCCGTGCTGGCCCTGCCCTGCCCTGGCCCTCCTCACAGTCACGGACGTGACTCTGGGCCCGAGGCTCCTGGCTGACAGCAGAGGTGACCCCAAGGCCATGGCACTGCACTGTCCAGCAGGCGTCTGGCGACGGCCAGGCCCCAAGCCATGTCACATGGAGGCTGCCCCCCACAGTCCGGTAACCCCATGCTCAGGCATCTGTGTGAGTGGTGCCCCAGCCCGCCCCCGGGGCCAGAGGAGGAGGAGGGAGGCGAGGCCCGGCCCGGGGGGTCCTGGGATACCAGCATGGCTGTGGCCCACACAGGCCGAGTCACATTCCTGAGGAATGAGGCAGAGGCCTGGTTATCGAAGGCTGTCATTGGGAGAGACCACACTGGTGGCCTCCCAGCCCCGATGCGGGCATTCATCTGGCAGATCTGCCCTCGGAAGCTCACACAGCCTGCACCAGGCCCCCAAAGGCTCAGGAGGGGACAGGGGCAGGACAGGAAGCCCTGGGCTCCCGGACACTGGGCACCAAAGACGGTCTGGTGGTGGCCGTCACATCAAGAGCATCTAGCCCCAGGCCCAGCTCAGTGGCCCAAGGAGGCCGCAGCCGGGTCCCTCCTCCTCCTCAGCACCCAGGCCCAACAATCCCTAGGACCTCTGAGAGCCCCAGCTTTCCGGGTGACCCAGCCCTGTCCCTGAGAGAAACCCCTAGAACAGCTTTAAAGGGAAAATACGGTTCCTACCGCTCTAGAGTTGACTGAAGCCGGCTTTATTGTAATATTTAAACACATTTAAATGCACAACTAGATGTTTGCAAACTCGAGGCCTGTCGCTCAGCTCACAGTGCCGAGGGAGTGGTGGTCGACGCCGTCTGGGAGCCTTCCCCAACACACACCGTCACGGGGTCTTCGAATCTGACGCGCCTGTGCCCTCAGCTGCCGTGGCACCACGGTTCAGTTTCCCCTGCGCATCTTGCATCCAGGAAAGGCTTGGATGTCCTCAGGCAGGGTGAGGACACGAAAAGCTGAGAGAGGCCTGCCATCTCAGCCCCCTGGGGCGCATCAGGGCCCGGAGACCCCGACCAAGCAGACCACGGGGGCCGAGTCTGGGAGGAGTGATACTCTGGGGGCAGACCAGGCGGATGGAAACCCTGCCGGGTCCTGAGCAGGTTGCTCCCAGAAGCCACAGCCTGCACCGGGCCCACCCAGCCGGGCAGCCCCTCCCCGGGCCTCCAGCCCTGCCCACTGCTCTACTGTCTCCTGGACCGAGAGTGGACACGGAGGGGCTGCAGGGCTGCGGGCCCGGCCGAGCCTGTGAGGAGCCCGCAGGGAGCACGGCCTCTCGGGAGCTCAGCCTTTGCCGAGAGCACCGAGCACCTCCACCCTGGCTCCCGCCCAGTCCTGGCGCCAGAGTCCAGTCCCCACAGGCCAGGACCAAAGCCAGGGCCCTGGGCCCCGATCTCCCAGGTTTGAGGGAGAGAAGACAGGAAAACAGCCAGGCCGGGGCCGTGCAAATGCCTCAGAACGCAGGCACTGACCCCAGTGACCTCGCATCAACAGTGATGTGATTTTTTTTTTTATCTTTTAAAACCAGGGTGAGGAGAAAGTGATGGGGACAGATCGAGCACAGATACTCAGACTCTGCTCCGAAGGTCAAAAAGGCCCAGAGCAGCAGATGGGACCAAGCACCCAGCATGGAGCGAGAGAACGCCGTCCCATCTGCGACGCCGAGGCGACCCACCAGGCCCTCGAGGCCCCTGGAGCTGAGAGCAGGGGTGCGGCCAGCCTGGGGGAGAGGAGGCGGCTCGCAATGCCCCGGGAGGTGAACCCTGTCCGACAGCCACCGCCCAGCACCCTCGGCCCCGTGTGTGTCCGCAACAGACGCGTGCTAGAGACACACCGGAGGTCTGGGTGGGGAGAGACCCCTGGCCTCGGGGCCTGAGACGAGTCGGGTGGGCTGGGAGGGCACCCGGGGCTGGCTGAGAGGCAGGTTTCTGCCCAGCAACTACCGTGGATTCAAATAAAACGGTTCCTTTGCACTGGAGCTTTGTCCAGAAAAACCCTTTGGCCACACAAAAATATTGAAGATTTCACTCATGAAATTCAATATAATTGAAAATCGGCATGCAAGCATATAAAACTTGACAACGTTACCTATTTTTTCACCTGCATAATATACTTTGTGCTTTCCAACCAGTGACTGCATCCTCTTTTCCGGCACCCACAGGCTTTTCAAAAACAATCGCACACTAGGCCTTAACAAACGTCTCAATAAATTCTATAAAGTCGCTCTCTACAACTGAAATCATACTGAACGTATTATTTCATTTCTTGCTTCTTTTCTCCATGTTGCATTTTTAATTAATCAGCTTTATTTTGTGAGCAGTCTCAGGCTCACAGCAAAACTGAACAGAAAGAATGCGCAGAGACTTCCCAGGCACCCCGGCCCCCCACACACCCAGCCTCCCCCGCTGCGACCCCCCCACCACCGTGGGACATTCCTCACAATCCACGGACCCACATTAACACCTCACAGCCGCCCGAAGTCCATGGTTCACGTTGGGGCTCCCTCTTGGTGGTGTGCACTCCGTGGGTCCGTGCAAGCGTGTAGTGACGTGTCCCCACCGGGAGGGCATCACACGGAATAACCTCACTGCCCGAGGAACCCTCCGCGCCCCGCCGGCTCGCCCCTCCTCCATCCCCAGCCCCGAGTAACCACGAACATTTTATTGTCTCTGTAATTCTGCCTTTTCCAGGAGGTCAGAGCAGGAACCACACCATGTGCAACCTTTTCAGATTTACTTCTTTCACCGAGAAATATGCATTCGAGGTCCCCCACGTCCTGCCCCATCTTTTCATGGTTTCTCCTTAGTGCTGAGTAATCCTCCACCGTCCCGATAAGCCCCAGCTCATTTACCTGTTCACCTGCTGCAGGGCGTCTCGGTGGCTTCCCAGGGTGGCCAACGCTCGGTGAGGCTGCCGTGGACATCTGTGCACAGGGACAAGGTAGGTTTGTTTGTTTGTTTTTAAGATTTTATTTATTTGAGAGAGACAGCGGGAGAGAGCACGAGCAGGAGGAGCGGCAGGCAGTGGGAGAAGCAGGCTCTCCACTGAGCAGGGATCCCGACGCGGGGCTCGATCCCAGGACCCTGGGATCACGATCTGAGCCGAAGGCAGACGTTTCACCGACTGAGCCCCCCAGGCACCCCAGGGACAACTCAGTTTTCTAACAGGTGAAAGACTTGAAAAGGAATTCACAAAATGGTAAACGAACACGTGAGAAAAGTGCTCGGCCTCATCAGTCACCGTGGAAAAGCACATTAAAGGCACGACGGTCACCAGAGTGGCTGGCACAAAAGAACTGACAAAATCAAGGGCTCTCGTCGGTGCAGAGCAAGGCGAGTTGTCCCGTTTCAGGGAAGCACCACTTTAGAAAACTGTCTGGCACTCTCCCTAAGTTGGAAGTCCGCACATCCTGTGACTCCACAACCCACTCCTAGAAACGCGTGCGTGTCTTCACCGAGAACCCAGCTCTTCACCGTGGCCGTGGAGCCGGACGCAAGTGCCACCGACCACAGTACAGAAGAAAACTTGCAGACGACTGTCACACATCCGAATTCGGCGATGAAAACAGAATGAACTCCTGCCAGTAATAACCTTTATGACTCTGAGCACAAGAAACCAGACACAAAGCAGTTTGCACTGTACGATGTCATTTATGCAAAGTCCAAGCCCAGACAAAACTCACTGATGGTGATGGAAGTCAGAGTCGTGGCTCCCTGGGCAGGGTCATTGAGGGGAGGCGAGGAGGGGCCGCGGGGCCCTGCTGATGCTCTGTGTCTTCGTCTGGATGGCGGTTTCGTGGGGTGCGGTCGCTCTTTTAAATGCATCAAGCTGTACATTTATGATTTGTGAACTCTTCTGTGTGTACATTATTCTTCAGTGAAAAGGTGACTAAGGAAAAAAAAACAAGGGTGTGTGCAAGCTTTGAAGCTGGGGGAACGTGTAGTCCCTGCAGGCCCCACTGTCCCACAGCAGAGGTGATTCGCCTCCAGGAGGGACAGGCTCTGCAAAGCCGCCCGCAGGCCCCACCCACCCGGGCACCGCTCTCAGCTGCTCCAGGCGTTTGCCGCCTTCCCTGGGCCGTGGCTCAGAGATAAGAGAGTTAAAGCACTGCAAGATTTCTCACATGCTTCTCTGGGCTCTTAAAACTCACAGTTTATATCCCCAGTGCGATATTTCCAGTTCGACAGTTTATATACAGTTCGATAGCGAAAGCCAACTTTGCCCCCCAGCGGGGAGCCGACTTCGCGCTCCCGGCGCTGACCCACCCCGAGGCCTCCGTGCCATGCCACCAGCCCTCGGCACCTGCTCGCAGCCCAGCCGCCCAAGAGGAGAAGGCCACGGGCTGGGGCCAGGGCTGAGGAGCGGCCGGGAAGCAGGTGGGCCCAGGGCAGCCAGACATCCTTCTAGGCCCGGGCGTCCCCAGGGCTAAGAAGCAGGAGGCGTGAGTACGGCCGGCCAGCAAGCCGGTGTCTGGGAGAGACTCGGTGGCCAGGAACGGGACTCGCTCAGAAACTGTGAGTCAAGGAGCCTCGAAGGCAAAGATGCCAGGAACGCCCACGGTCCCTGGAGAAGGCCCTGGAAATTAGGACAAGTTCCCTCTCCTGCCCCAGCAGGTTGCACTAGACACACTTTTTGTGTGCTCTTTTTTCTCTCTTGTTTATCTCTCTCCTGCTAACTGTGAGTGCCTGAGGACAGAGCCTGTCCAGTCACCACTGGACTCACTGGACCCAGCCAGCTGTGCTCACTGGACAGTGAGGGTGCAAGTGAGTGGACGTACCAGCATGCCCAGCTTGGGCACTCCTCTGGATCGCAGAACATGGGCTGTGCTGGGGGTCCTCCAGGCCGCCCCGCGGCAGGGACCTGGGCTGGAGAGCTCCCCTGGACAAGCCAGCCCTGGTCTGGCAGCCCCGCCCTGCCCCAGCCCACCGTGGCAGGCCCTGTTCCAAGTGCTCTGGCCCCAGCATGGAGCCCAGGCCTCCAGGGGTGTGGGCACCGAGTCCCAGCTGGAAGCAGGCCCAGAGGTCGGTCCCATCGACGGCTGCTACTAATCAAGGTTCCCGATGCCCGCTGCACATGGCGCCCACGTGGGCCCGGGCCCCTTCTTCCCTGGGGAGCCAACTGCCCCCCTTCCACACCACACGACCTGCGGCACTGGAGGGGTGAGGCCGGCGTTGTTCTGGGGGAACACCCGATCTACCCTAATGTTTAGTAAATCAGTGAAATCAGCAGTGTGCTGGGAAGTGCTCAACCATCAGTGCTCAGAAGGGCCAGGACTCCACTGTGGCATTTGCTCGTTTCCATGGCGCTGATCTCAACCCACTTACCTGCGTCAGGTCACTGAGCTTGCGGCTGGCTCCACGCGCTGCAGACCTTGTGCTGATTTGGGTGGTTTGTGACCAGCCACATAATGTTTATTGCACATCCCACCACCGGCCTCGACCCACCCCCTGGCTCCACCACGGGGAGGGCTGGTCAAGTACTCACAACACCGGAGCTCTGCCTTCCACAGCTGCGTGCCCCTGATGGTCCTCTTCCCTCTGGCCTCACCTCCAACACATGCTTCCCTAGATGCCACAGACTCCAACCCACAAGCCCACCCTCCTTATCCAGGACCTGGGCTGGGCTGGGCTGTGCCCTGGGCTGAACTTGGCTGGACTGGGCTGGGCTGGGCTGGACTGGGCTGGACTGGGCTGGACTGGACTGGACTGGGCTGGACTAGGCTGGACTGGGCTGAGCTGGGCTGGACTGGGCTGGACTGGGCTGGATTGGGCTATGCTGGGCTGGACTGGGCAGGGCTGAGCTGGGCTGGGCTGGACTGGACGGGACTGGGCTGAGCTGGGCAGACTTGGCTGGGCTGAGCTGGGCAGGGTTGGGTCCTGGGCTGAGTTTATGGGCTGGTAAGTTCGAAAGACCAGACCAGCCTAGAGGAGACCCTGGTCGTGCCCACTTCCTCCGTTCCTCTTGCTCTAAAGGCTGGTATGGGACTGAAGCAGACAGCCTTGGGGGGATGGGGAGGACTTGGGGACTGCAGGGCCTCGGGATGCCCCACACAGGTGTGCATGCACAAGCCGCAGGCCGGCATGCCAGGGTCCGGTCGCTGGAGCGTAGTGGTGGAGCCAGGATGGAGTGGCACCACGTCACTCCCAGGGGCTGTGGGTGACAAGGCCAGCCCAGAGGCCAGGGGAGCAGGAAATAGACACCAGGCCTGATGGGGGCACCAACAGAAGAGCTCTTGGAAGAAGGCGGGGGGCGATTTTTGGAAACAATCTTGTGCATATTCCACATGCTCGCTGAGAGAAGCCAGACCCGAAGGCCACATGTGGCTTGATCACAGTTATGCGGAACGTCCAGAGCAGGCAAATGCACAGAGACAGAGAGGAGACGGGTGGCTGTGAGGGGCCAGCGTGAGGGGCAGGAGTGCCTGCTGTCAGCTGGGGGGTCTCTTTGGGGTGACAAAGATGTTCTGCCATCACACAGTGGTGAAGGCCGCACGCCGCCGAGACTGGGCCTAAGAGCCGCGGACCTGTACGCCTCACATGAGTGAACGACAGCTCAGCACCTCTCTTCGCGAAAACCAGCCACAGCCGGATGCCTCAGAGTCTGCGCCAAAGCTGGACGTGGGCCCCTGCCGCATGCCCTCAGCGGGGCTGCCGTGCTGACGCGCACACGCGCCCCCCGACGTCAGCGGCTGGCCCCTGGGCTGGGCCGTACATACGCCTGGAAAGAAAAATGAATGAGTTCGTCCTGGTATTTACCACGGGCTCAGCACCACAGGACTGTTAATGACGCGCTCTCCCGCCCCTCTTGTCTTTGACACCAGAAATCTTGGTCCCAAATCACCGCACTCGCCCTCTTCTGCGTTCTTCGACAGCAGAAACAGAAACGCTCGCCTGTCCGTGAGAGCTGAAGCCACATGTCACCGGTGACAAACCACTCTCAGATTTCTGAGCAGCTCCGTTTTCCTTAGAATAATCACATAACTTAAAATCACAGACAAATGTAACCTTAGCATCTCAGTCCGAATATTCACATTTCAACCCTACAGGAAACACAAGAGCACGACCTTAATAGAATCACACAACCTTAATGTCACCAGCTGCACTTTGAGATCGATGAATCACAGGACTTTAAAACCGTCGAGTCATGCAATCGCAAATGGCCAAATCATAAATCTGACAACCCCTGAGTCATCTTCAGCTGCTGAATCATGGCGTCCCCAATCCCAGAGCCCCAGAGTTGGAAGGGTCCCAGAAGTCCTCTCCACTGGGAAAGCTTGTCCAGAGAAGTCTAACCTGAGGCAACCCCCACTCCTGCCGCTGGCTGTGGCCCGTCCACCCAGGAGAGCCCTGAGGGACACCTCTTGACAGATGGTCACCCGGGCTCCTCAGCAGCCACGGGGCCCTGGGCACCGTGCCCATTTTGAACACACAAGAGGAGGCTTCATTCAGGCTCAGGGGAGTATTGGAGGGGGCGAGCCCTGGAAGGCCTGTGGCCGATGGGATGTGGGTCCCTTCCACTGCTGCTGGCCGCCTCACCTTCATGCCCTCACCCAGCCCATTAGCAGGTCCTCCCCGGGAGGGAAGCCGGGTCCAAAGGCAGCCAGACCTGCAGGCCTTCCACAGACCGAACCCCCAGGGTGGCCAGCACCGGCTGCCCGGGACAACCCCTCACGGCCCCATTGACATACACCCAGGAAAGTGGAGGCTGGCTGAGGGAACTCTGGCGGGGACTTCAGAGCTAGGACTTAGAAGCACGTGTCCTGCAGGCCAGCTCAGCCCTGAGCAAGGCATCCAGAAGAGGGGCCCCAGTGACCTAGCCTCCAACAAGGAATGTGGGTGTTCATCAAGCCATGGGCAGTGGAAAGGCAGGACCCTTGGGGGCCTGAGTGGTGCACAGAGCCCTTGATTGGGGGAGGGGGGGTTGTCAGGAGACCAGGCCACACTGGCCCATGGTAAGAAGGGTCAACGCCAGATTCTATCCTGAGGGTGACCCAGGTGCAGGACTGACCACTGGCATTTGGGGAGACCTGTTTGGCTGCAGCATGGAGAGAGCCTGGGGCGGGGACTGGGCAGGGGGCTGGGCAGCAAGCAGACAGAGGTAACCAGGCCTCCATAAGGTAGGAGCTAGGTCTGGAGGGAGGAGGGCTCCACTGGGTCCAGGACCTGGAGCAGCCTCTGTGGAGAGATCCCAGAAGCCACCAGACAGATGTGTGGGCAGGAGTGACATGGGGTCCTCGGCATCAAGCTGTCCTGGAGGCCATGGGAGAGGGCTGGGCCTGCCCAGGAGAGGGGGCCCCGAGGGACCACGTGTGTCTGAGGGGACAGGAAGCTGCAGAGGCCTCCGTGTGGCTGGACAGGATGCTTAGGAGTGAGCACTACCCGTCTTGGAGGGTCAAAGGGCCCCCACCTCCCTGGTGACTGGACATGGGAAGAAGGACCCTGCAGTCAGAGGAATATCACACTCGGGGAGACAAGTCAGGGGGAGTGAAACAGGCCTCCCTCCCAGCGTCCTGGAGAGGCCTGAGCAACTGGGGGACTTTCTGGAGGCTTCTGACTGTGGCCGTCCCAAGGAGTGCCACAAGGAGTCAGTTCTTTGCTCATGGCCTCCCCTGATCAGAGGCCACAGGACTGGGTCGTCAAGACAAACACCCCCAGGGTGGTGTTGACATGTGCAACATGTGTCTTACACATCAGAAGCTGACACCCTGCGGACAGAGCGTACTTGATCCCGCTGTTTAGTCTTGAATGCCTGAACCCATTTGAGAGTTAAACTGGAGTTTCCCCTTTAGTTTAGGGAACTCGTGGATGTTACAAGGACCCTGCATGGGCTGTGTCAGGAAGGTGGAGCCCTGGGGCGAGGGTGGCATGCCCAGGAGAGGGCCTCAGACAATCCTGTGCCTGTCACATCTGTGGGCCACTGGGGCCTGCGCTGGACCTGGGACGGGCACTGGGACACACTGGGTTCCCGGTGTGCTCTAGAATCCACCCTGAGGAACCAAGGGGCTGCTAAGGGGGGCTGCACATCTCCCCCCGACACTGGCTTCTATAGCCTCAGCAACTGGGAGCGGCCCACTGAGGAACCCCAACCTGGGTGCAGGGTCTTCTGACCTCAGCACCAGCGTGGGGACACGTCGCAGTGATGGTACCATCCATTCATAAACATGTCACCAGGGTGGGCAAGAGGACCCAGCCACACCAGCCCCCTGGGGACTTGCGACAGCAGAGGAATTCATGGTCCGGGTATCCCAGAGCCCCTGACCCCAAAACAGCCCCCAAAAGCAGGCTCCAGTGAGGATCCCGGCAGGGACACTGCGTGTGAGGCCCAGCTTCCCCTCCAGTACCAGGGCAGCAGGGGTATCCAGGGGGAAAGGGAAGGCACCCTCTACTTCAACCCCAGGCCCGGAGCTCCCCAAAGAGGGCACGGGAGCTCGGCAGGCAGGGCCTCCCATCAGGGTGGTCTCCTCGGGAGAGACCCTCCCCGGGAGAGGCCACAGTTGCTCCCTGCAACCCCCACCCATCTCTGCCCTAGAGACCAGGGAACTGCGGAGGAACGTAGCTGCTCCCCCCTCCCCTCCCCTGACCCAGCCCTCCCCATGCCCTCCCCCTGCACCCTCCCCTCACCCCTGCTCCCATCAGGCCCCTTCCCATCTACCTTCAGTCAAGGCCCTGGATTCTAACACCTTGACCCCACCTGCTCCAGGTGGGCGCTCACACCCATCAAGGCCGGATTCCAGGTGAGGGTGTGGACTCTGAGCTACCCAGGTCCCAGGGGCTGGGGACACAGAATGTACCTGCACCTCGGGCACCCCCTCAAGTACACGGGGGCGGAGGTGATGGGCTGTCTGCAGGGAAAGGAGCATTCAAAGGCTGTAACCCGGGGCCTAGAGCAGGCGAGGGCGGAGAGCCCAGACCCCAGAGACCAGGAGGGGCGACTACACAGCAGGGTGGGTGCAAAATCCTGCAGATGCAGGAATGGGACACAAGGTGATCTGGGCCCAGGCATCTGGGGCGGGGGCTGCAGAGAGGGGCAGTGCCAACATCTCCCTCTGTCTTGCCCACAGAGTCAAGGGCTCCGTGGCCGCCCTGCTCAGGCCCCTTTCATCTGCCTCCCACACCAGCCGCAGTAAACCTTCCCATTGGCACAGCCTCCACGCCTGCTCCCTGCTGGGCCTCTCTGCTCTGGTTCCGGCCCCTTTCACCATGGCCCCTGCCTCTCGGCAGGCTCTCCCCGCTCTAGGCCTCACACCGTGGCTCCCACAACCCAGACGCTGACCTGGGGATTCCCCCCAGAGGCCTGTGACCCAGTCTGCCCCAGGGGAAGCCCTCCCCCAGTGAAGCAGGATTCCAGGTGAGGGCATGGACTCGGAGTGTCCCTCTAGTGGCCCTGGTGCCTTCTCACTGTCCTGGTTCTGCCCCCAGCCCCCTGAGGTCACACACTTAGCAGGGCAGGCAGTGACAGTGAATTCTCCATCTGGGAGCTGGATTTCTGTCATTCCAGCAAGATCCTTTGTCCTGACCACCACAGAGGCCAGCCCAGCTCGGACCAATATGCAACACAGAGTTGCACAGCTCGGTGCCCCGCTCAGGCCCACACCCACAGGCAAGGTGGGAGTTCCACCGCCGTAGCCAGGCCTGAGGCCAAATGTGCTGTGATTCCAGAGAGTGGGTTTGGGGTGAGTTTATAGAAGTGAGGAGTTGGAGGAGGAGAAGTTTGGATGTCATCCTGAAGCAACAGAGGGCATGAAGGGGTCCTCAAAGGGGCCAGACAGTCAGGCTTGGGGGTACCGAAACATGGTCAGAGACAACTCACAAGCACCTCCTGTCCTGAGTGTCAACACTGAGGCAGCCAGCCTGGGATCTGGGGTCCTAGAACTTTCTGTCTCTGTCCCCAGGACTGAGGACCCCTGCCCCTGCCCCACCCCAGAGAAATGAGCTGAGCAAACCCCACCCAGCTGAACGGTGGGGCCTTTCCGGGAGCCCGAAGAGGAGTGCCCCCACTCCACAGGATCAAGAGCAGGGCAGGGCCTCTGGCCTCTGGACACCACCTGCTCAGCCTTGTAGCCGAGCCTCACAAGATCTCAGGGGAGAGAGGGTGTGGGTCCCAGCCCGCCAGGCCACACAGGCTCAGCTCCAGGCAGGCAGCTCCACCACCCCAACTTCTGCAGCTCTGGAGGCAAGGGCTGCCCCAGGAATGAGCACACCCAGGGCCCAGCAGGGAGGGAGACGGGCCAGAGCAGCAGTTACATGGGCAGCCCCTGCCCCCGCCCCCGGGGCTGTCCCCCACTTCCAGAACAGGTGCCCTCACTCCGCAGGCACCCCCACCCCACCAGGGAACACTGAGAACTCCGGGGGCGCAGGGCAGGGCTAGGGCCACAAGCATGCGCTGGTGGGCAGATTTCAGAGGATACCGGGTTTTTTCTCTTATTTCTCCTTCTGCTCTATCTCCACCGCGCAGTGAGCAAGCAAGGGGCGAGGCGAGGGAGCAGAGACCTTTCACCTCGTCCTCACTGGCTAGAACACCTGCGCACCGCCTTTTCCCACGCTCAGGTGGCCAGGTAGGAGAGTGGATGGAAGGGGCGGGGCCAGGGAGTGGGCGGGACCGGCGCGGGGGCGGGGCCAGGGAGAAGCCAGTCAGGGCCAGGGTCCACGGCTCCGGACCCCGCCAGGGAGAAAGGCCCCGCCCCCTGCCCTGTGCGGCCCTGGACCCACCCATCCCCGCACAATTCCACTTCCCACAGCGCTCTCCTGCCCAGTCCCTTCCCAGGCCTGGGCCCTACCCTGGAGGGTCCCCACCTTGGTGACCTGCGTCGGCGCAGGGTGCGTGGTTGGCAGAGCCCGGCGCAAGGCCAGGGGCTGGGCTGCCGTGGCTCTGGGGGCAGCTGCTAACAGGCCCCGGGGAGGGCACGCTGCCGCCAGGCAGCCCCCTCCCCACCTCGGTGTCTGGAAAGATCGGTTACTTGATGGAGGCCTCAGCAAGAATCCCAGGGCCAGCAAAACTTCCCCTGCCTAGCTCAGGGCGGCACTAGGGAGGGGACAGCTGCCTGGGGAGTCATCCCCCCACTCAAGCCTCAGGAGGGCACCGGAGAGTGGCCTCCCCCACAGCCAGCGTGGGGGCTCCCAGCACTGGCAGGCCTCGCAGGGCAGCCATGCCCACTGCAGGGCCCCGGGGCCATCCCGGGTGAGGGCTCCTCCCTGGCCCTGCCCGTCCAGCCGCAGTGGCCAGACGGGCTCAGCCAGCCCTCTGCCCACGGCCTGTGCCTTGTTTTCACTTCTTCAAAGTGAGCCCAGGAAATGCTGCCTGGCGTCCCTCCCTAATCCTCTGTACAGCTTGAACCGCTGGGAGGGTTCCAGCCCGATGGCCTACATTCACTCCCTGAAGCCCCAGCTCCTGAGGAGCATCTAAAAATAGGGTGTGACCAGCTGGATGCGGACAGGTCCTTGGCACTGCCTGGAAGAGGCCTGGGAGCTGCAGCTTGTCATCTGTTACCCACGAAGCAGGAGAGAAGGGCCTCGTCAGGGTGAGGACCCGCACTAGACACCCTGAAATGCCAGCCCCACTGGTGTCAGGCGGCCGGCTTTCCTCTTGTCTCCAAATGCCCTGTAGCGTGTCTGAGTCACCTTTGCAGCGGACTGAAGCACAGAGACGTGCACAGAGGCTGCACGCCTGCCGGGGCACCTGCAGTGGTCCAGCGAGGGGTGGGCACGGCGGGTGGATGCCTGGCATTGCCCGGTGCCCAGGAGAATGGGGGCTCAGGGAGGTGGGCCAGCTCTGCTGAGGGAGACGGACATCGCGGAGCAGGGCCAAGGAAACAGGCTCCACCCGCATCACAGTGCCCCCCTGGGACCG
The DNA here is from genome assembly GCF_011800145.1 of Mirounga leonina. Lineage (NCBI taxonomy): Eukaryota > Metazoa > Chordata > Mammalia > Carnivora > Phocidae > Mirounga > Mirounga leonina. Next base: position 1,121,509 of record NW_023270377.1, on the reverse strand, counting down.
CGCCATTGGCACCCCGTGAGGCCTGGCGCCACCCCCTATGGTGTCCAAACATCCTCCTGCAGGCCCTCCAGCCCAGGACGCTCACATCTTCACCAGTCCCCAAGGGACTCAGGCGCCTTTCCTCCTGCCAACCCCCACCCTGCCGCTGGAGGCCGTGAGCTCGGGCAGGGAACCGATTCCGGAGGGAAGGGGGTCCTGAGCAGGGCGTGGGAGAAAGACAATGCTAATGCTGAGGCCCCGAGCACCAACCTCCTTCCCGATGCCCACCCTGGACGGGCAGGGCAACAGGCGGCCTGGGCCCTGGCTGGAGTGGGGTCGGGGAAGCAGCCTGCCCAAGCCACCCCTCCAAGCCCCCAGAAAGGTGGGAGCAGCCGCAGGCTGGGGACTCGGCCGGCAGGCCTTCTCCAGAGCCACGATCAGCTGTGGGCAGAGGGGCAGGCAGGGGCTGGAGCGAGAGCTGGGTGTGGTGGCGGGCCAGCTGGGGTGACGCCAGCTCATCACTTAAAAGCTGAGTCACTCAGGGCGACCACTCAACCTCTCCGAACCTCGTCTGTGGGACGCAGCTGACACTGCCTGCTGGCTTTCAGGATCGCGCAGGGACCAAAGGAGCCCCTTTGTGCAAAGCCCCACTCCCCCAGCAGCCCCCGGGGCCTCCCAGCACCCTTCCCAGGCAGGCTGCACCCACTCGTTCCTAGGAGTTTGGCTGCCCGCGCTCTCCCAGTGCTGGGAGGGGCACTTCCCCGGCGATTAACACCCGCAGTGGTGTTCCGTTCCTCAGCATGAACTCTGAGTGTTCGGGACAGCAACGCCGAAAATTTTTCTCAACCTCCCTGCAGCTCGAGGGACTCACGGGATGAAAGCACTAGAGGGCTTCCAGGAGAGCTCCTGAGAGAGGGCCGAGTCAGCTCAGAGCGTCCCCACTGCCCTGGCCTGTCCCCTTCCCCCAACCTGGAATACAGATGTGAAGGAGGGAGCCCCAGCAACCGTTTTTAACCATGAGGCAGCCACGAGCATGGTGGAGTAGCAAGGTAAGAGGAGCCCGGGCCCCCGATGAGTGCTTGGAGCTGCCCTGTGGCCCCCAAACTTCTGCCAAAGAGAACCGCGCCAGATGCTTCCAAGCGCAGCAAGTCAGAGCTCTGTCCCTGGCAACCATGTGCAGTTTCTAATGGATGCACCTGCTGGGAAGCCCTGACCTAAGCCCTGGTGCCGCACCCACTTTTCACTTGTGCGTGTCATCCAGTTGCCACAGCACCCTACAAGGCAGATCTGACCAACCTCTGTCCAATGAGGAGAGTGAAGTCAGAGGGTCAGCGACCTGCCCGAGAGCCACAGCGAGGAGCAGCGCCAGGGTAGAACCAGGTCTGTGGACTCCCGGGCACCCTCTTGGCCGAGGGCTCCCCAAGCACGTGAGAGGCAACAAAAGCCTTAGACACACAGGTGCCCCCCACGACGAGGCTGGTGGCCAGTCTGAGGAGTGTGTGCGGCATGAACATCCGGGATAACGGTGGGGCTGGCCTCTGGGTGGCTGGGTGGGTCTCTAGAGGCCTGTGTCCACGTGAGAGGCCCGGCTCTCAAACCCGCATCAGCACCTGTGGCACCTGGTATGCAGGCCGTGCTCCCCACGCGCTCGGGGCCCTCTTGGGGCCCAGCACCAGGCTGCGCGGGGGACACAGGTGGACATGCCTCCCCTCCGGCATGTCATACCTCCTTTTTCTGATGATAAGTAAAATACAGGAAGGGGCGCCCGGGTGGTGCAGTCGGTTAAGCGTCCAACTCTTGGTTTCAGCTCAGATCGTGATATCAGGGTCCTAGGATCAAGCCCCGCAGCGGGCTCCGTGCTCAGCGGGGGGGGGGGGGGGGGGGGGGGGTCTGCTTGGGATCCTCTCCCTCCCTCTGCCAACCCCCTTCCGTGTGCATGCTCACGCGCATGCACACGCTCTCTCTCTCTCTCAAATAAATATTTTTTTAAAAAAGAATACAGGAAATTTAGAAATTTCAAAAAAATTCTAATCACAGAAATCGCCATCCCTACAGTTTGGAATATCGGTAACGTTTCCAATTCAAAACAAGCCAGTGGCATTTTCCGCTGGGAAGGCTGGGCATTCCTCCCCGTGGTCTCCGCCGTGGCCACTCCCACCAGTGAGGTGAGGGGTGAATCACCTGCTCCGGGGATGAAGACCGGCTCTCGTCCCACAGGTGGCAGTGGGCTCTCCGTTCTGCTGATGCGCCTCCGGAAAGGCACACCTGTAAAATGTGCAGGTTTTCAAATCGGACGTCTCCGTCCCCAGCCCCATTCCTCGCTTTTATGCAGTGCTTTCCAAGTCCTTCTGGAAGTGCAAAATGTATTATTTCACAAGTGACCACTGACGTGTGCGAAGGCGTGGAGGCACCAAACGGCAGCAGACACAGACCCACGTCCCAAGCCTGACGCAGGGCGCGGCGGGAGTGGAGCAGACCAGCAGGCTCCCCACGCGTGTTGGGCTTGCCACCAGGGGAATCGGGCCCACGGGAGAACATGGCAGAACCCCCACTCCCGCCCTCCGAGCATCCCGCTCTGGCACAGTGGTGACAGCCGCCACGGCCTCCGGCCCCACCAGGGACCCGACCACCACGCGGCCACCACACGGCCACAGGGCATGAACCAACCGCAGTGCCGTGCCCATTCACTGGGCAGTGGCTTCGAGGGCAGTCTCGGTCCCCAGACACCAGTCTGGAAGGCCAGAGGTGACCAGGCCGCACTGGTGACCTCCGGCCGCTCACAGCCAGGCTGGCCCCTGGCTCGGGGGACAGCCCCTCGCCCAGCATCTATTCAGATGTGCAATCCTGGAAGCCTGCACCTGGGGTCTTGTCTCTCCAGAGACGGGCACCAGGCTGGGGTGGGCAGCACTTCCCAAGATGCCCCGGTCCCTGGTACAGGACAGGCTGTGTGGCCACCGGGACGGCCGACTCCTGGACCAGGAAAGAAGAGAAGGCCTAAGGGAAGGACCAGGGGCTCCTTCCCTTCAGGCAAGGCCAGGAGGGCACCAGACCGGCAGCTGGAGACCCCCGACCCCAGCCCCCTGCCTGCACTCCACACAAGAGTCCCTTCTCTGGCCCCAGTCTTTCCCTCTGAGGACTGAGGGCGGTGAGTGGAGCGGTTCAAGATCAAAGGAGAGAAGTGTGTGAACTGGAAGAGGGGGAGCCTGAGGCCAGGAGGCAGCAGGAGGCCCTGCCCTGGTCCCTTGCAGCTGTGGCACCCACGCCCCTGCCCTCGGGCCCCACAACCCAGAAGGGGGTGCTGTCATGCCTGCCCAGACAGGGCCCAGCCCAGCCAGGACCTGGGATGCAGACATCAAAGGAGCCAGGCTGTGGGCAAACAGAGTCAGGCTGGATCATGAGGCCTCACTTCTGTGCAAATGTTCGCCGGTTGCCAGATAAAGTGCCTGCCCCCGGGGAGAGGGGTGCAGGGCTCCCCCAGGAGCCAGGCCCCCCAGCTCCATACCCTGGTCGGAGCCCCTGCCAGGGCCCAGAGGAGGCACACAGACCCTCTCCTGGGGGTGGGGGGAGTTTGCCAGCCTGGCTTCTGAAGGCACCCGCTCAGGAGCACGCACGGGCCCAAAAATGCATGTTTGGGGGAGTGGCCAGGGAGACTGTGCACCTGCCTCAGGGCCCCCGTGTGTGCAGACGTGGGACCCCCCAGCCCTGACCGTGCTGGGTCACACAGACAGCTACACGTTGTGCCGTCATGCTCCACACACCGCAGCTCCCAAGGGTCTTTGAGGCCCCTGCCCACGGCCCCGCCCTGACACTGGGACCTGACACTGGGCCGAGGTCTCTGGACAGGGCCGTCCCCTGCAATCTGGACATCCCGTGTCACACCTGGCGGGAGGCTCACCAGGGGCTCTGGAAGAGCTGGCGGGGGACATCCAGAGGGGGGCAGAGGCATGGACAACAGTGTATTCCAGCACCACAGTCCAGCCCTGAGCCCCCAAGATGCCCCGGCCCGGAAGCTGAACGTCACCTGCCTTTGGCTGGCAATCTCACCCCCAGAGCGTCCCCACCGGACAGCAGCACCCGTGTCCCCCCTGCAGGGGCAAGAATGTCCTCAGCAGTGATGCGGCGACAGCCCTGAGGGCAACACAATCATGCCCCTGAGACCACCACACCAAACGCCCCAGAACCGGCAACACAGGCCCCCTAATGCAGAGAGGGCCTTGCAGGTGGGGCCAAGTGGAGGACCCCAAGATGGGCCATCGTCCCGGTTTTCTGGGGGCCCAGTGTCATCACCTGGGTCCTTATACGCGGGAAGCCAGAGGGTCAGTGAAGGAGACATGTCAGCAGAGCAGAGGGGGCGTGATGGGGCCATGAGCCTCCGGGAGCTGGAAGAGGCCCGGAGAGGCATTCTCCTCCGGAGCCTCTGGAAGGAGCCAGCCCTGCTGACACCTTGATTTTGGAGGTCTGACCTCCGGAGCTGGAAGAGTAAAATTGTATTGTTTTAAGCCATTAATTCGGGGCTGACTTCTCAGCGCAGCCACAGGAAACCCCCACAGCCCAAACAGAGCCCCTGCCAGGTGACGGAGGACGAGACACAGACCATGGTCTTCCACGCGGGCCTGGAGCTTCCCCCGAAGTGAGCCCAACCCAGGCAGCGCCCTCCTCCCTGGGGCCGAGCACCAGGGCCCAGAAAGGGGCCCGGTTGTGTCCGGCCTCCCGATCTGGGTGCTGGTTTCAGGGATGCGCCCTGCTTGTGAAAACTCGCCCCACAATGTCCGGGCTACATCTCACACTTCAGTAAAAATGATAGTGAGATGCAGGGAGACCAGAGAGGGCCCTGGGTGGGAAGCTGGGGAGGGGGCAGCGGGGTTCCTGACCACCCCAGGAGGCTGACCATACACTTGAAGTTGGGACACAGCCCAGCCAGCAAGGAGGTGTCCCTGATGGCGGGCACAGCACCCTACTCTGTGCCTCCACCTGTCAGCTCCACCCAGCCCCCCAGGGACATCGGGGGTTTCCAGCTCCACCTCAGTCAGGGACCCTGAGGCACAGGCCTATGGCACAGCCGTGGACAGGGAGCTGGGACAGTCTCCCTGCCCCCTCCCTCCCAGAAGCCACCCTGGGCCCAGGCATTGAACCATGGGGGGGGAGGGGGTGGGGGTGGGGGTCCCTCGGGCAGAGGCTCCACTGGCGGAAGCAAATTCTACCCCTCCCGGCCCCGGTACCCTCCATGGGACGGGCAGGGAGACCGAGGCTAGAGAGGATGGAGTCTCCAGGGATAAGAGCCTTCCCCCCTCCCCCGGGGCCCCCCAAGTGCAGGTGGAGCCTCCTGGGCTAGTGGACAGTGCCCGCCCTCCCAGCCCACAGGTTGCCCCAGGCCCTCTCGGCCCTGACGCCACCGCCCACAGACTCTGGCTCCAGGGATGTGCCCCTGTGTCTGCCCAGAGATTCCTGCCTGTCCCCCTCCCCAGGGGGAGTCCAGGGGGCTGGGCTCCGAGTCCCCAGTGTGGGGTTCCCGTTCCCCTCTCATAAAACTCACAGCAGCCATGGTCCCCCTGTCCACTGCCTGCCACCCCCCCAACCCCCGGCTCAGGGTCCTGCCCTCTGGCCCCCAGCCACTGGCAAGCCACCTCCCTCTCTGCCCTCTGGTTCTCGATGATTCCTTTTTGCTACGTGTCTTCACTGAGCAGGCAGGGGAACAGAGGGACTCCTGTCACAACCAGGGTCCCCACCCTCCCTCTCCTCTGGCCCAGAGGAGCTTGACTCTAGAGCCTTTCTGCAAAGCTGGGGACCCCTGGCTGGGCCCAGAGCTCCAGCTGCCCACCTGGGTGACCTCGCCAGGAGCCTTCAGACTCCACACTCCCTCATGCCCCCACCAACTGTGACCTTCCCCTCTTCTGGAACTCCCCCCAGCCAAGGCCTCAGTGTGGCGTCCTCACGCCCACCCGAGCCCACCATCACCTCTCCTTTATGACCTCTTCTCCTGCCCACCCGTGGGCTCCTCACAGCCTCCCTGCAGGTCTCTCTGCTCACACAGCAGCCCCCAGCCTCATCCACTGTCCTGCGTCGGCTCGGGATCCCCACCTCCTTCACGGGCACCCCAGTGCCTGGTCCCCTGGGAGATGTGAGTCCTGGACACTGACCTGGATGCTGTGCATGTGCCCTGGGGGGAGGGGAGGCCAGGGGCAGAAGTCCCCCCCGCCAGGGGCAAAGCTTGGTGGGGGTGGGGGGCCAGGGGGGGACACAGAACTGGGAAGTGCAAATACTGGCTGAGAGCAGATGCGAGCATCCGGGACAGAACTGTGGGAGAAAATCAGTCCTGCGGTGATTTCCTTTGTTTGTTATTAAGTTCTTCCTACAATGTGGAGCCTTCACACCTGTGGTGCATCCTGGGGGCTCGGGAGCAGTGCATTGACCTGAAATGACTGTTCGGTGCACTGTTTTCAAATGAAAGTTTGAAAGTTCCGCCCCACACACAAAGTCAAGGAGACCCTGCATAACAGAAGTGAGATGTGGAAACAATCCAACATATCAAAGGCTCACACCTTCAAGAGCAGATTTACAAAATGTTGCATTAATCTCTGATGTGATCTTGTACTATGAAACTGCTCTTTTCTATCAGATCCTGTGTTTTATGTCTTAGCAAGGTAACCAAGATTCCAACTGGCTGCGCACAGTTACTAACATTTGCTGTTCCAGCCACGGAACGGAGCCACTGGGTCCTGAGCTGGGGAGACGGCCCTGGAGGACTGAAATCCAACAGCGTCAGGTCCTTCTGGGGACCCAAGACCCGCACAATTTTCCCTCTGGCAGGCAGCAGGGCCCGTCACAGAAAATGCCCAACATTTTTACAAAGTCCTAAGGACTCGGTGGGGGCGGGGGTGGCGGTGTGGAAGGCCCAGGAGACACAAGGGGGAGCATGCCTTTGGGGGCCACGCCTGCCCCAGGCCTGGCTGAATCCCGGGGGCAGCACAGGAGGCTTGGGGCTCTCTGTAACTCAGGGCACACAGCGGCTGGGGTCTGTGGGAACAGGTAGACCAGGAGAAACCACCCATGGCCTTAATTCTGCCTGATGCCAGGCAGGTGTCCCTGCTGTGGGGACATGGACCCACCTGCATTTGGGGCACTGAGGATGAGGGCGGGGTGCTGCCTTGGGGAGCGGGGGTGAGGGGCATATAAGGCCTGCACTGAGGACCATGGCGGGGGGCGGTGCAGGAGGCCCAGCTTGGCTGTCTTTTGTCTGGGGCTTAGGGAATAGGATCGTACCCAGGCTAAAAGGTCAAATGCACTGTGGTTATGTAACGTTTTAGCATCAGGGGCAGCGGGGTGAAGGAAACTCTCCCGTTAGTCTACAGTTATTTCAAAATAAAGAGTTTTTAAAAACCAACAGAGGTGAGGAGCAGCTTACACAGCTGTGTCCTTTGTGCATCCTCCAGCGTGGGGAAGGGGACTGGACCAGCCCCGCAAACAGTCCCCTGCTGCTCCACCTTGACCTCCAGCGTAAGAACAGCCGGCACCAAGTAATAACCGCGAGAACACACGCATCCCAGCTCAGACAGATGCCCCGACAGGCACAGAGCTCCCGCGCGCACCGAGGGCCCGGCGCTCCCACGAAGGAAACACGACAGCCCTGGAGCAGGGGGACCTGTCGCTCCGCTCCCGAGGAAAGAACTGGACAAAACCATTCAGCGGCTGCCCGGACACGCCGCCCAGAGTGAACTGTTCTGTAGACAGACCGCGTAGCCAAGGATCCGGGGAGGCAGGGGCCGCCCACCTTAGTCAGGGGGTGTCTGTGGTGAAAGCCCCCAACGGGGGAATTTACCCACCCCCTCCTTGTCATGAAGGACCCTTCAGCTAGACCTCAACGCCTGAGAAGTGACTTGAGGACAAGACCGAGAGCAGCCACATGTCCATCAGGACAGACAGGTCCGAGAACGCGTGTGCGTGTGCAGGGGCGCGCGCGCACGGACACGCGGAGAGATTTAGGGAATGGAGAAAAGCACAAGGCGTATTACGTTAAAAAGCCGTGGGTAGAACAGTGTGAAGAGCGCACCCCCTTTGTGATGGCAGAGAGGGGTGGAACAGAACACGTGCGAACACGCGGGCAAGCGTAGATCTGTAGATCTGCACATCTGTAGATCTGCACACGCACGACATCCCCTCCCAGAGCCTTCCCTGCAAACCCCGGGGGCTGCCGGGGCAGGAAGGAGACGCGGCTCTGTACAGCCCTTAGCATCTCTGAATTCTGACCCAGGGATTTATTATTTACTCAGAAACATCAGCTCGGAAACCTTCTGAAGTCGTCAGCAGCTGCTGCTGGGGAGGCCAGGACTCCAGCTCGTGAGTCCTTCAGGGTTCCGCGGCATGTGGCACAGAGCAGACATCATTAATGCGCGATGAATGAACGAATGAGAGGCCTCACCCTGAAGGTGAGCACCACACAGGCCTCTGCAGCCTTGCCTTACCCCCACCCCCAGGATAGCTGTGGTGGCCACAGGCTTTGGTGTCCAGTGCAAACTGAGCCCCAGGACGGGACCTCTGCACCAGGGAGACGTTCTCTGGACACACCCCAGGACTTGTGCGCACCTCCACCTTCCCTTCCCTCTGCTCAGCCCATCACTGTGTTCTCATCAGGGTGGCTGCCCCCCAGTGTCAGGTGGGGCGAGCATCCCAGTCCGCTCTTGGGCAGTGCCCGCCAAGCCCTCCCCCCATCCTGAGGTCCAGGTGAGCAGAGACACCTACAGGTGGGGCCCCAGAGCTCTGGAGCCAGGATGTTATGTGTCCACTCGGCTAAGCCGTAGTAGACCCCAGGGACTCAACCAAACGCTAATCTAGGAGTTGCTGGAAAGGCATTTTATAAATGGGGGGAGCATCCACAGTCAGCTGACCTCACTAATGGAGATGACCCCCCCTGGCAGGGTGGGCTTCCAAAAATCTCCCAGTATATGTGTAAATGTGCTCCTGGCTCCACCTCTCTGAGCCCTAAGGGACACAGTGGGCTGGAAGGCTGGAGTGTGGGGGCCCCTTCAAGGAGCTTCAGCTGGTCCATTTTTTTAGATCAAGGTGGGGCCTATGTAAGGTATTCTTTTAATTAAGCGTTCTCTGCTAAAAATAAAGTTTGCAAACCACTGATGGAGCCAAGCCTCATCAATGCCCAGAAGGAGGCCCTGCGGCAGAGGGAGGAGGAGGCCCAGCTAGTCAAGGGCAAAGCCAAGGGAAGCCGGGGCGCTGCACCAGCCCCCAGCCCCCAGCCTCCTGTGTGGCTGCGGCTCAGCCCGTCCCTGTCCTGTTGACCACGTGGGCATGGAGCTGGCCTACACTGCAGGCAGGGGTGGGACAGAGACTTGGCAGGGAGCCCCCTGCAGCCATGCCTGGCAGCCCAGCTCCTCTCCTGCATCCATCCCTGGCAGGCAGCCCCAGCTCCATCATCAATCACCCAGGGTGGATGGAGCCTCACTCCTGGAAGATTCCAGAACAATCTGCTTCCACAGTTCCCTTTCCTTCTCACGAAGTGGGGGAGCAGGCTGGGGTCAGGAAGCCAGTGGCCTCTTCTTTCTCTGACCTGCAGTGACTTGGGGTGGGGCTCCAGGTCGTTTTCCTGAGGCTGAGCCCCCACACTCACCCCCAGTCATGCATTTGGGACCCTCAGGGGAAGGGTTGGCTGTGGTGACCCCGAGGACTTGGGGGATGTTGCCTGCCTGCCGCAGTGATGAGGAACTGGGCACTCTGTGGGCAGCGCTAGAAGACAGGCCAACCCCACACCAGAGACCCCAGGTGCTCTGGAGCCCCCAGCATGCATGCCCTGAGGGGTCTGCCCTCGCTTCCAGGGAATCCAGCAAGGGCGGCCCTCAGAACTGGCTTGGGTGACCCGGGGCGAGCCAGGGAACTGCGCGGTCTGGGGGCTGCAGAAGCAGCTAGGCTGGTCTCCTACAGCACCACCGCCCCCCCTCCCGCCACCGCCAGGCACCCCGGGGCAGGCTTATGGAGTGAATTTGGCCTTGCCCTAACCGAGGTCTGCCCTCAGCTTCTGGGAGGTGCTCTCCGAAACCCTGGAACATCCAGCCTGTTAGGAGTGCCTTTGTTTACCTGGGGGCCTCAGGCATGCCGAACAGTGACCATGCACTTTCGGGCGGGGGTCTTCAGGTCATGGGGTATCAGTTGACTTCAAAAAGAGCTGGAGACTGAGGTCAGCTGCTTGCACAATCAGTCAATCGATCAATGAATCGTGCCTCTGCAATGAGGCACTGGAGCCCCGGTAAAGACTCAGGACAGGGGCGCCCCGTCCGCATGCTCCGTGTATACCGACCACATTCGATGCTGGGAGGGCACACCGTACCGACCCCACGCGCGTGGACAGGGAAGCTTCTCGGGCACAGTGTGTCCTGAGCTTCTGCTCCGCGCCCCTCCCCATGGCTGCTCCTTTCCCTGAGCGTGACCGCTCTGGTGGGTTCTGAGCATCTTTCCAGTGAATCACAGGACTTGCGGGTGGTCTTGGGGACCACAAACTTGCCACTGGTGTCTGAGTGAGGGCTTCTTGTGTGGACTGTTCCCTCTGACCTATATCCGGTGAACCCTGGGCCTTGCCCACCCCCCGGGCCCCACCTGGGACAGCCCCAGATGTCTGGGGGGCTGGGATCATTCACTTGCTCCTCTGAATGCAAACGACTGTATTCTCGGGCCGGGGGCAAGTGGGAGACAGCGTCTGGGAACATCTAACTGAGCACTGCCCTCCGGGACCGCATTTCCTTCGCTGGAGAACAGCTCTGGGCAGGCACTGGGGTGGAGCCCTACCTCTGCCCCCTCCCGGGACCACACTGCGGTCACACTGGGGGGCCGGCCCACGGCTCCACCTCTACCCGGTGGCCAGGCCCGGCTTCAGGGACATCTGCCCAGACCTTGAATTTCAAGCAGAATCAAAGGCTTTTTAGAGTTTGGGCAAAAAATCTTGTGATTTTTTTTTTTTTCAAATAGTTTGGGCTTGGCAAGTCCCAAGCTGTGCTGTGCCAAGCACTCCTTCCTCCTATAATTTAAAGAAGGAAAAAAAAAAACCACTGTACATTTCAAGGGAAACCGGTCTGTGTGCCGCCGATCCCACCACAGTCATCAAACTCACGGCCTGGAGAATCTAGTCCATGTCGAACAACCTCCCGGAGCCTCCTCCCCAGCTTGGTGACTTCCTATTTTATTTTATTTTATTTTCGTCTGTCAATGAGGTGCTGTCCGTGCAGGGAGTCAGGAGCCAGCCCAGGCTGCAGGTGGCCAGGTGGGGCTTGCCAAGAACCCCTCCCCAGGGAACCCAGCCACACCCCAGCCTGCGGGGAGATCCTGGGCTCCGAGGCCTGCCCCCACCCTGCCGTCCACTGCAGAGGTCAGGAATCCACCAGCCACTTGCCTGAGCCCTCCCAGTGTGCTGGGACAGACGCGGACCAGCCGACACCCCCCACACACCCAAAAGGCCCAGGCAGGCTCCGCTCGGTATTTTGGGGACACTTAGGGAGGGGCTGCCCTACTTCTGTGAGGACTGAGGAGGGAGCATGAGGAAGGCCTTGGGGTCACGGCCAATGCTGGGCCTGAGTTTTGCTTCATGAGAAGTCCCCCAGAAAATGGGGTGAGGGATGAAGGATAGAGGAGGGTCTCCTGCGTGAGCAGGTGCCAGGCATGGGGGCTCTGGAAGGGCCAGGACCCCTGGCTGGGCTCTCAGGACATGCAGGCAGGAGCCCCAAGAGGCAGACACCTGGCCAGGGGCTTACAAGCCTCCTCCCTGAGGTTCCACGTCTTGCATTAGTGTGTTTTCTGTGGACTTCAGTGGAGGATGGGACTGGTCCTTGCAGGGCCCCAGGCCATCTGCAAATGGGCCCCACATCCCTGTATCATGACAAGGCACCAAGCCTATTTACGGGGCAAGGAGCCAAGGGCCACAACTTGGAGCAGAGTTTCTGCTCTGATTAAGGGGTGAGTGTCCTCATACCCCCCATGTGCCCCATCCTGCGGATCTACCCAGGGAGCAGAAGCCTGCAGGCACACCAAGCCCCCAAAAGCTGTGCCCAGAACAGCACCCGGGCCTCAAGACGGCCATCTCCACCCTCCAGCCTTCAGGTGGCACGTAGCTGTGCTCCTGCAAGTGCTTCCCAGTGACCAGTTGTATAAAGATGGGGGAGGAGGGGCTGCAGGCCCTGGGCAGGAGCCCTCCCCCTGAGCAGGTGGAGGATGTGGAATCCCCCCTGGAGACCCCCACCCATTTCCAGGTCACCCTGGGAAAGGCCAGGCCTCCAGGCTCCCTGCGGCAGGATGGTGCTGTCCAGAGCATGCATGATGCTGACTGAGGCTAAGAGACCACGGGAAGCCAGAGGGAGGACGGGAGGCAGCCGGCTCCACAGAAAACTTGCCAGACTGCAAGACATACAGCACCAACAGCCGGCTACGGTAGGCCAGGCCGACAGGGGCCGTTGGTCACACCCTGGCCAAACAGCAGTCAGAGAGAGACAGGGGATGGTGCCACTGATGCCCACTGGGTCCCTCCCACCCACAGACACAGGGACGTGGATACCTACCCCGAGCCTGGGGGAGGCCCCCCGAGCAGAAGTCAGCCAGACCATCAGAACTGAAGGGCTGGGGGCTGACTGTAGCAAACCAAGGCCAGGACGCTGTTAAAGATGCTTCCATTTCGGGGCGCCTGGGTGGCTCATCGGTTAAGTGTCTGACTTTGGCTCAGGTCATGATCTCAGGGTACTAGGATCGAGTCCCGCATCAGGCTCTCTGCTCAGCAGGGAGCCTGCTTCTCCCTCTCCCGCTCCCCCAGCTTGTGCATGCTCTGTCTCTGTCTGTCAAATAAATAAACAAACAACTAAACCTTTAAAAAAAAAAAATGCTTCCATTTCAAGTCAGGTTCAAACCTGGAATGCAGGGATGGTTCAGCATCAGCAACTCTAGGAATATAATTCACGGCAGTGAGAAGAGAGAAGAGAAATGATGCAATCATCAAAGCATATGCAGAAAAACTCCATGTCCTTCCCTACTAAAATTTATAAAAACAAACCTCTTAGCAAGTAAAGCATAGAGGAAAACCTCCGTAACTTGATAAAGATTTCTTCTAGAAACCTTCCACTGACATCATGATGAGCCGTAGAACTTTAAAAAGAAGTCAGGAAGAAAATAACAAGTGTCTTCATGATTGTCAAAATTTAAAAATATTTCATCATCCACCAGTATTTTACTGGAGATCCCAGTCAAGATAATAATATGTTAAAAAGGGAAGAAAAGACAGAAATATTTGGAAATTAAAAGGTCAATTTCTGACTAATTGTAGATGCTACCAAGAAATCAGAAGACAGGGCACCTGGGTGGCTCAGTTGGTTAAGTGACTGCCTTCGGCTCAGGTCATGATCCCGGAGTCCCGGGATCGAGTCCCGCATCGGGCTCCCGGCTCAGTGGGGAGTCTGCTTCTCCCTCTGACCCTCTCCCCTCTCATGCTCTTTCTCTCTCTCTCTCAGATAAATAAATAAATAAAATCTTAAAAAAAAAAAGAAATCCTTGTTTAGAAAAAAAAGAAATCAGAAGACAGTCAACTGAAATCTTATTAGAACTAGTCAGATAATCGGGGCGCCCAGCTGGCTGAGTCCACGGAGCGAGCGCTTCCTGATCTTGGGGCCATGAGTTCGAGCCCCATGGTGGGTGTGGAGCCGACTTAAACAAAAAAAAGAATTAGTTGGGTGATCTAGTCAGATTGTGAGTCAGATTGGAAGATCAGTGTTCCACAGTCACAACCTGTCCTGAACACAGCAACAACCCATGGAAATACATTGTCAAAAATACTGCTCCTAGCAGCCAAAAACGTCTAAAAATAAACCCCAAAATTTAAAAGTCTGATGATGAGAAGAATAAAACTTTACTGAAAAGCAATAAAAAAGTGAATAAGAAGAAAAATTTGAAATTTATAGAATTCTCAATTTTGAGAGAAAGAGAAATCGGTTCTCCTAAGCACTTATCTACAAATTCAAGGCAATTCTCATCTGTTATGTATGGGATTTGACAGGTTGGATCCAAAGTTCTTATGGAGGAGGACATCTGAACGAATAGGCAAGAAATTTTCAAAGCTAAGAAATATACGTCCTGTAAAACTACCGTGTTCAAGTCAGTGTGGCCTCAGCCCAGACAGAAATATACAGAAAAATCAGAGGATAAGAGCCCAGAAATAGATCTGTGTATGTTGGAATCGTATTTCCTGGCATTTCATCAGTGGAGGGCGGGGAGGGAGGTCTGTAGCACGGATTCCAGGCAAGAGCCCGATCTTTAATCCATAAAGAGGGCCTCCAAAATCAATACGACGAAGACCAACAATGGCAGCACGCTTGAGTAGACAGGCCACGAGTCAGAGAAAACGCCCTCCGCTTCCCCATCCTCAGGGGGCACACACACACAGAGAACCTCCCGAGACAGCACCTCTCGCCCCCAGGTGGGCAAACAACAAGCACCTACGCGAACACGAGCTTCCCTGACCTGGTCCCTTGGAGGCCAGCTGGGCCGTATCTATTGAAAATATTAAGATGCACATCCCATAGCTCAGCGGACGTGTTTCGGAGTATCTATCCTATAGAAACAGTGGTGTGTGCTCACAGAAAGCCCCCTGTGAGGCTTTAATGTCATTTTGTTTGAAATATCAACACTCTAGAGCAGAGGCGTGGTTTCACCGCAGGAAAATGCAGCCATTTTGCAGAATGTAGGCAACGCATTGCAAATAACCAAGGCGATCTGTAGGTACAAATGCGGAAAGACCACCGGGACTTTCGGTGTAGTTAAAAAAAAAAAAAAACAAAACAGAGAAAGTTCTAGAAGGGCATGCCTGCAGTGTTAACCTCAGTCACTCTGGATGGAGGGTGTGATTTGAAAGTGTGAACAGGGACTTTCTTTTTGTTTTTATTATTCACACACTTCTGAATTTGGAATTTTGTTTTAACAATCACACAGACATGCATTACTAGAGTTTGGGGTTTTTTAGGTTTTTAGAAAACTTTAAATTCTGGTTTGCTGGTCACACAAACCAGAGGTGGCTAAGAGCAGCCGTCTTCAGCCACTTTGGCTTCCTCCTCCCCCAGCCCCCCCACCCTCTCTGACAGGGGCTGCGGCCAGTGCTCCCCGTCCCTGCAGACCCCGATGAGGGGACAGCCGCAGTGCGGGTTCAGATCGGGCGTGTTAACATGAGAGCCCCAGGGTTCCAAGCCCTCCCGCTAATCTCTACATGTGACGTCACTGTAGATGCCCGGGGTCACTCTGGGTGTTTCTAAGCACTGGAGGGGGGCATGGCCAGCAGGTGAGGTCTCTGTGTGTTGTGCACCCCACAATTAAATCGCAATGCCCGATTCCAGAGGGCTTGAGGGTGCAGCTGTAGAATTGGGCGTTTGTCGAGAATAGCTCCTTCTAGAAACTCTGCAGGAAGGGTGGGAAGGAGCCTGAGGCCAAAGGAAGTGGGCCCGGGGCCGGGGTCTTCCTGAGGCAAGGAGAGGAACAGAAAGCACACTGGATGGTGACCCACTTCTCTGTTAGAAGCTGCACACGTCTGTGCTTCCCACTCAAGCCTCATTCTGAACCTGGCCCTGAGGGGTGTCTCACCCACACAGGAGAGAGGCTTTGGGGGGCCAGTCAATAGCAGTCTTCCTGGCAGGCACAAACCCTGGGGCCGGGCTGTCGGCAAATATCCAGGTACGGACAGAGCACTCGGTGCCGAGATGGAGCTGAGTCCAGCCTGGGCAAAGGGGACTGTCCCCCTGCCGCAGCCCCCACTGGGAGTTCTGGGCTCAGGAGCCCGAGGCAGGGACAGGGAAGGGGCTTGGTGGGGTGCAGCTGCCCTCACCCGTGGCCCCGCCTGGGCTGGGCGGCTGGCCTGCAGGGGAGATGAACAGAGTAACCGAGGCCCGAGCCCACTCCTCTCCACACTCCTGGCCTGCTGTGTGTGGCCCGCGCCCTCTCTGGGCTGGTGAGCAACGGGATGAGCACCCGTGGGGTGGCCTCTCGGGCAATCTGACATCGTGAGGGCGTGGCTTTTGTACGCTGCAGGGATGGCAATCCATCAGCAGCGGATGGGAAACTAAAAGCAAGCCCCAGAACCCCTGGCCCTCGCCTCTGAGTTTGAGAAGAGCAGCTCTTCCCGGGGAACTTTCTCTGCCCCTACCCCGGCCCCTCCCGAGGGACCCTCCAGAGGCGCCTGCCGTCCCGGCAACCCCGGCTTCCTGGGACAGACAAGTGCAGTCGGACCAGGGCCGAAGCTACAGTGAGGACCCCCCGACAGGCTGCTCTTTCTCCCTTAACTCCAAGTCCTAGGCTGTCTGCATTCTGGAAGGCGCTCATCAGGACCTAGGCAAGAATGTCGGTGCCCCACCGGGTGCCAAGGATTAATCCAATTTACACTCAGGACATCCCAGTTCTCTTTTGCCTTGTTTTGTTGTTGAGGTAAAATCCACATAACATAAAATTAACCATTTGAAAATGTACAAGTCCTTGCATCGAGCGCATCCGCAGTGTTGTGCAATCATCACTTCTGTCTGGTGGTAAAACATTTTCATCCCTGGGGGCACCTGCGTGGCTCAGTCATTAAGCGTCTGCCTTCGGCTCAGGTCATGATCGCAGGGTCCTGGGATCGAGCCCCACATCGGGCTCCCTGCTCAGCCAGGAGCCTGCTTCTCCCTCTCCTTCCCGCTCATGCTTTCTCTCTAAAATAAATTAAAAAAAAAAAACAAAACATTTTCATCCCCCCAAAAAGAAGCCCCTTCCCCATTCGCAGTCACTCCCTGCTCCCCTGTTCCCCTAGCCCGGGGCCTCACTCAGCTGTGTCTGTGGACCTGCCCTGCTCCGGACATCTCCCGTAAGTGGGATTACACAACGCGGCTTTTGTGTCTGGCTTCTTTCACTGAGCATAACAATGTCAAGGTTCATTCATGCTGCAGTGTGGGTCAGAACTTTATTCCTTTTTGTGGCCAAATAATAGTCCATTGTGTGGATGGACCACGCTCTGCTTATCTTTTCATTAGTCGATGGGCATGTGGTTGTTTTTGACTACGGTGAATAATGCTGCTGTGAACATTTGTGCACAAGTTTTTGTCTGAATACCTGTTTTCAATTCTTTGGGGTATATACGCAGGAGAGGAATGGCTCGGTCAAATGATAGCTCTGTTTCACTTTTACAGGAAGCACCAAACTTGCTTCCCACCGCGGCTGCCCCATTTCCCGTTCCCGTGAGCAGTGCACGAGGGGGCCAGACCCTCCACATCCTGGCAACACTACTTTCCACCTTATTCCAGTTGTCCTAGTGGGGATGACGTGGCATCTCAAGGGGCCTCAAGTTGCGTTTCCCTGATGACTGACGATGTGGAGCCTCTTTTCATGGGCTTTTGTCCACTTACGTATTTTCTCTGGAAAAATGTCTGTTCCCATCCTCTGCCCATTTTTCAATAGGATTGTTTGACCTTTTGTTGCTGAGCTGTAAGAATCCGTTCTAGATCCTGAATACAAGATCTTATCAGGGATGTGATCTGCAAACGTTTTCTCCCGAGCGCGGGCAGTCTTTTCACTCTCTCCATGCCCAGAAGCCTTTAATGTTGACAGCCCAATTTATCGAGCTTTTTCTTGGCTGTCTCTGCTTTGGTGTCATAGCTAAGAAACTAGTCCAAGTCCAAGGCCGTCAAGATTCCCCCCAGTGTTTTCTTCTGAGAGTTTTTACAGTTTTGGCTTTTCTGTGCAGGTCTCTGATCCATTTCGAGTTCATTTGTGTGTGTGGTGTGAGGTAGGGCCCAGCGCCACCTGTTGAAAGGACGGTTCCTCTTCTTGTTGGATCGCCTTGGCACCCTTGTCAAGGATCAGGGGGCCGTCCATGTATCGGGGCTTATTTCTGACTTTCCTCCGTTCTAGTCCATTGGTCTAGAGGTTTGCCTTTAGCCAATATCACGCCGTTTCACCTTGTTTTGTAGCAATGCAGTAAGTTTTTAAACTGGGAAGTCTAAGCCCCTTGGTTTTGTTGGGTTTTTTTTATGAGATTATTTGGCTAATCAGGGAACCACCCTGTCTTGTGCTCATTTTTCCTGTAAGGACATGGAGGCAGCAAGGACACCGCGTGTGGTGCCAGGGTGGCTGAGCCAGATGCCCGCAGTGCTGGAGGGAACGACAGGAGTGGGCTCTGGGGAGGGTAAGGGCCACGTCTGCAGGTCAGGGGCAGCTGGAGGCCCGGCCCCGCCGTGGCTCCACCCTCCCCTGGCTGACACCCCCAGCATGCCTCCTCCAGAAGCCCTCCACCTGCCAGAGAGCCCCCTAATCTCCCTGCAAGGCCAGCGCCCTGAGAGGTTCCTGGGCCAAGGCTGAGGGCACGGGGTGGGGGCAGCACCCCCAGCTCCCTCCTCCAGTTCTGGTTGCTCCCCAGCCAGGCCAGGCTCAGCCCTCGAGTCAGCCCTGGGGAGCACTTTGATCGGGGGCCCTCAAGAAGGCTGAGCCGCCTGTCTCTCCCCTTCTCTGGAACGGCGTTGCCAGACCCTCACTGAAGGGTGGGCGCTGAGAGTCAATGCCACCTGTGGCCTCTGGGGAGGGGCCGTTCCGCCTCCAGTGCCTGCCCCTCCCCAGCAAGGGTGGGCCATGGCCGTATCCTGCCCCGCCCCCCAGAACTGACCTGGGACTGGGGACGTGGGCTGAGCTGACCCAACGGGCCACCTTCCGGCTGCAGGCTGTGCTCACCAGCCTCTCCCTCAGCTCCTCAGCTGTGTCTGGTTCCGGCTCTGTGCCTCCTTCATCCACGGAGATGTCCCTGCTGTGCCTGGGGGGCCCACAGCTGCCCGTGAGCAGTGCCAGGGGCCCAAACCTTCCCTCACCCACCCGACCAGACTATCCCCACCCTGTCCCCTGCCTCTGAGACCAGAAGCCTGCCCCTGTCTTGAAAAGACCACCCCATCCTGCAGGCCTCAGGGGTCCCACCTCCCCGCTTCAGCCCTGTGTCCCTGGGGTGGGGTGGTTGGGTCAGCATCAGATGTCCTCTCTCACCAGCAGGATTTTACTGTTGCCCAGAGAAACACACAGGCAGACCCGGCATTTCCCATCTGCTGGCCACGGGGGCTGGCACCTTCTCTCAGCCCCACCTGTCAGTGCCTCCCCCCAGGGTCCACCTTGGGACTTGGCCCCACCTGTGCCAAGGTGACAAGAGCCTGCTCATTGGGCTCTGGCAGGACCCCTCTTCAAAGAAGGGTCTTCCCTGTGAGCCCCCAGATTTCCTCCCCACACCCCGGCCCTGCCCTGCGCCGGCCAGCTTCATACAGTGCAGGCTGGTCTGAGCCTCGAATGGCCCGAGATGGGCCTGGGTCCTCCTCAGCCAGATGGGCAGACCCCTGCCCCTGCCCAGGAGCTGTCAGCAAGACCACAGGAGCCACAACACCTCCTCATCCCCGCCTGCCCCTGTGGCTCCTGGCTCCGGATGGGGGGATGGATGTGGGCCTTCCTGCTCTCTGCTCCTCCAGGGCTGGCTGGCAGGGCTCCCCACCTGGACTCCCTCATGCTCTCTGGCAGCCTCCCTGGGGAAGACCCTGGGAATGACAGGAGCAGCAAAGATCAGGAAGGGAGTTCTGTTTCTTGAGCACAGCTCAGGGGCCACGTGGCCTCCGTGGAGTCACCAAGTCTCTCGTGTTTCGGCATCTTGGCCCACGAGGTGAGCACAGGTCCCACACCTGCGGGATCTCAGAAAGCCCTTGGGGGTGAGTGCATGAGATCACGTCCGTGGACCCCGTGGAGAGCGGTGGGACGCTGTCCAGATGCCAAGGCAGAGGATTTCCCACCAGACCCAGAATGCTGCTGGGCAGCCCTGAGCCCAGCGGGCAGGGGGTACATGGCTGCCACAGAGACCTGTCACATGCCCAGCATCTGGGATGCATCTGGCCAGACCCAGCCTACGCAATTTTAAGCAATGGTACCGCTTCCGAAGAGCAAGTTGGTGGCTTGTTTTAGATGCTGATTTGTCCCTTTTTAAAAAATGACAAACGGAAACCAGGCTCTCCTCTGGCCTCATGGTGGACTGCTGGTCGCCATGGTGTGGGCAGGACGGGGCCCAGTGCCTGGGCCACCCCTGCCCTCAGCCAGCTCATCCGGAGGGGCCTCCACAGGAACTCATCCGCACCCTGGAAACCACTCTTTGTTTCGGGGACTGAGCATGCCCTGGGGACAGGCCAGCCCACACCCTGGGAAGGGTAATAAAAGGACAGTGGGTGGCCTCACACAGCAAAGAGTGACTCTCCCCACCCCCCACCCGCGCCAGGTCTCAGGACCCACATCCGCTGGACACAAAGCCCCTCAGTTCCAAACCTCTGGAGCTGGAAGCCACCTCTCAGGCCTGCCTTGAGATTAGGAGAAGGTTCTGGGGGTAATCCCAAGATGTCTGGGGAACAGTGAAGAGTTTGGTTTGGTTTAGTGGACCGGTCAGGTCAGCTGCGAGGCCGGGAGTGGGCCAGGCCCAGATGCAGAGCGGTTAAGAGCTCTCAGGCTTTCCTCTGCGCGAGGCAGGCTTTTGACTGAAGCTGGCCTGGCCGGGCCGACTGAGAAGCTGCAGAGGCCGGGGTCGGCAGAGGCGCAGGGAGGGGGGAGCCGGCAGCCCAGCAGGAAAGCAGCGAGCTTCCGGGGCCCCGGGGCCCAAGGGGGCCGTGCACACGTGTCTGAGTGCCAGGCACACGGGTGCTGTGTCCCAACACGTCAGCCTGTGCCTGGGCGCCCCAGGTCCGGGCTTCCCCCTTCCTCCAGGAGCCTCGGGAAGACTGCAGCCGGCCCCAGGCCAGAGCTGAGTGTGGGGGCCATGTCCTCCAGCTGGCTGTGTGCTCAGACCTGAGAAACCGCCCCCAGCAGCTCCTCCTTGGGGTGCGGCCCCGCCGCCGCCCCTGTGGGTGACCAAGCCTGGTGCTGCCATCGGCTTCCCCTCAGCTGGCCGTGGATGAGAAAGGCATGCCCAGACTTCTGGCTGATCAAAGGGCTTGCTGAGCCCAGCGGGCTGCCGAGGAGCTTCGCCTTGATCCACTGCCCCCAGCAGGGGTTTGGAGAGAGGTGGGCTTGGGTACAGGTAGGACTACGTTTGCAGAATAATGGCACCCAGATTTTCTGCGTCCTGCAAACTCTCCCCGGCCCCTGACCCAAGGGGCAGCCTGCCAGGCTGGGGAGCAAGGGCGCTGTGCCACTAAGACTCAGAGCCGAGCTTCTCTGGAGTGCAAACCAGGCCTAGGCTTGGGGGCCGGGGGGCAGTAAATGGTGTGGAGCTTCCAGAGTCCCACTGAGGGTCCAGCAGAGTCACACCAAGGCCACATTTCTGAGACTCCACACTGGAGCAGTCCCTGGGGGTGTTCTTGGGCCCTGGTCCTTCCTAAGGACAAGAGAACAGTTCAATGAGTGGATGTGAGAGACTCCATCCAGAGGTGGGGCAGTGAAGGCCAGAGGGTGGCTCGCCTCCTGTCTCCAAGGTCCTGCAGAGCCACTGAGAGGCCGACAGCTTGAGCTTCTGTCCGTTAGAGACTCTGAGTGCCATTGCAGAAAGCCCTGCCTGGCCAAGCCTCCCCCAGGCCCAGTGTCACACCCTGTCCATCAGCCACGCCCTGTGGTGCCCCTTCCTCCAGCCGGCTGCACCCCCTGCCGCCCCCGGGTCCCCAGCGTCCTGCAGAGCTGCAGGGACCCTGTGTCCTCCGCTCTGGCCCAGGGCATCACACCACCTCCCAGGCCCCCCACGGGTCAGGGTGTTACGGCCCGGCCACGCCCACCCTGTGCCCTCTGACCCCAGGCATCTTATTGCCAGCAGGACTCAGCCCTCATCAGGGGACACAGTTGGCAGTGACATTCTGAGTGAGCACACATGGATGGAAGTGACTTCAACTGTTCAGTCTAATTAGAAACTTGCTTTCAGGGTTACCAAAAGTCATCACGAGGCCCAACAGAAAAAGATCTCTGTTGCTCCCCAGCAGTGCCACCAACGGGCCACAGCCTGAGGTCCGAGCTCGGCCCCCCTCTGAGCAGTGCGCCCCATGTGCCCAGACTCCTCCTGGGCAGAGCAGGAAGCGGAGGGCAGAGGGACCCTGAGCCGTGGCATGGACCCTCCAGGACTCAGGCTGCTCCTCCAGAAGAGGAAATGTGGGGGAGCCTGCACACCTCCTCTGACATGACTCTAAATGGCCCCTTGCTTCCCAGCTCCTCGTTTGGTGTCAGCAGCAGGGCACATGCCACTGGCTCAAGGAACCCGGGCATTTTCTGTTTTTATGAGTGTGCAAACAACCAGCGCGCTCGCACCTTCCACGGCGCTGCCGTACGTGTGCGCCCACACGGTGGACAGGCCGGCACCCCAAGCAGGAAGGGTGGTCCCATCCCCGTGGCTGGGGCAAGGCGCACACACAGGGAGGGCTCTGTCAGCCCCTCACCCCCACCCCCAGGGCTCCCCCGGTGAACCCACCCAATTCCCACAGCGGCTCCTGCCCAGCTGACGGAGGCCGCGGGTGACGGCATGCGGGGCTGGCGAACAGGGTGACACAGACCTGTAGGGCTCAGGTGCTCCCTCCCCAGTGTGACCCAGCCCTGGTCCCGGTGCCCCCAGCTGCTTGCGCCAAGCTGTGCCCTGGCCTGGCCAACGGGCGTCCCTCGTCCTGGGCTGTCCTAGACCGGCACGAAATCAAATGTGCAGGGCGGCCGCCCAAGGCAGCCCGGGTCTTGGGAACAGGAGGGCCGGGCTGGCACTTGGGGCAGCTGCTCAGGGGGCTCGTGGCCCGAGATGGAGCTCTCAGCCTCCCACAGTCCCAGAGCTCACCTCTGTAAAACCTCAGGACGCCCCTTGGGTGGAGGGGGCAAGGAAGGCTCCGTGGGCCAGACAACCAGAGAGAAGACGGCAAGGGATTCTGCGGCGCGGGCAGCACCTCCTCCCCATATGCCCCCGCAGCCCCCGTCCCCACATCTGGCAGCCTTCAGCAGAGCCACGTCCCGCGGTGACTGCCTAGCGGCCACGCGGCCACTACCACCCCCCTGTGCTTGGCCTCCCTGCTCCTTGTCATCAAGGCTTTCTGGCAGGTGCAGCCCCAGCAGAGCCAGGAGGACCACCCCACTTGCTGACCACCCCCCGGCCATGTGCCAGCCCCACGGAGAGGCTCTCCTCACAGCTCTTCTCCTTGCCTGGAGGGCTACTGCAGCGACCTCGCAGGGAGCGGGAAGGCTTTCTCTGGGGGATGGGGCCATGCTACACCTAGGAGGTGCCCCAGCAGGGCCATCCTGGAAACCTGCCACGTAAGCGTGGCCCATGGACATTCTGGCCACGCTGCTGTCTGAAGACCCGGAAATGCACTGGACACCGACCCCACCCTGAGGAATTTCCCAATCTGGCTGGATTAAGAGATGGCAACAGTGATCACCATAACAAGACAGAAAGACCCTCAGGCAGGTTTAAGCCCCAGTCCAGGCTCCTGCCTGACCTGGAAGCACGTGGCCGTGGCCAGAGGTGAGCTCCTACAGACAGGGCCTGGGCCAGTGCTCCTAACCCTCCCAGGGGTGGCCTGAGCCAGGCAGGCATGTGGTGTGGTGGGGGGAGGTGGCCAGGCGGCTGTGCCAGGCGTGGGCAAGAAGGAGTAGGCTTGTGTGTGTGCACTGTACGGGGGGAGGGGCGGGGGGGCTCTGTGAGTCACCAACATGATGAGGAAGCAAGTGCATGGGGAGGGCAGGAGGTCTGGCACTTGGGCTGGGTCCCCACAACCTCCCTCCATACAATGACTCAGTGTCTCTGGGTGAAGGGAGCAGGGCAGGAGACCCCGGGCCCCTTCTGGGGTTGCTGAGTCAATTGCTCAGGGAGGCAGGGGAGAGATGGAGCGCCCCCCACCCCACAGCCCACAGGGCTGGTGTGCCTGCAGGCAGGGGTTGGGAGGTATGGGCAGCGCCCTAGGGGGCTGCTTCCTGCAGGGAGTTCTGAGGTCCAGGCCCTCGGTGCCACGTGGTGGTCATCTCAGTGTCCTCCTGCGGGGGCACCCCCAAGGGTGTCGACTTATTTGCTTTCCTCCCATTTCTGCCAGTTAGGCATCTGGGTTCATGACCTGGTGGCCTGGTGGTCTCTGAGGCCTTTGCCCACATGGCAGTGGGGAGAGCAGGAGGCCAGGGGAGGGGCGCAGCAGCTGGGGAAGAAAGAAACGGAGAAGCCCTCCACACACCGGTGCCCTCGCTTCTTACCTCCCTTCCCACAACCCCCCCCCATCCCCACTCCCCTCTGCAGCTAAGGGCGCTGCCTGCCCACTCACTGCACCATCGTGCACGGTGCCCCACCAGCCTCACCGGGAGCTCTCCCGTCAAGCTCTCTGGCCTGCACCCTCTCCTCATCCCCCAGGCTACCTGACCTGTTGTTGGCCCCAAGAGGCCACCTGCCACCGCCCAGCGACCCAAGCCAATAGAGACGTTCTGCCTCGGTCACATTTGCTTCTCCAGGACCCACGCGGAGGGACCAAAAACCGGCTGACAATCTCCAATAACTAAGTCGTCCGTTGCCTCTCTACAGGGCTGAGAAAGGTGGGGTCTAGTCTCCCAGCGAGTTTCCAGCGTACAGCCCCCCATCCGCCCCCACATAAACCTCAGGTGTGCGCTGGAGCCGTGGGAGAGGCGACTGAAGTGGACGTAGGGGGCGAGGGGCTGGTAAAGGGGTGCAGGCGAGGAGTGGGGGCGGCGCGCAAAGGGGACGGAGGCGCTGCGGGAGCGGAGGCGCGGGGCGCGCTGCCAGGGTGCAGGGAGGCAGGGCGGGAGCGAGGGAGGCGGAGAAGGGAGGGATGCCGAGTTCGGCTGGGGGCGGGGAAGCCCCTGATAGGCGCGCGGAAGGCGTGATGTCACGTCCGGCGGGGGAAGCCCTGCCTCAGCACCCCCGCCCCCCGCCCCCACAGGTGGTGCCGCCGCCCCGGGCGCTGGGCGTGGGGGGCCCGCCCTCGGGGACCCCGCCGCGGCCCGCGCGCTCCCCGGCCG
>NW_023270377.1:1082131-1096170 GCF_011800145.1 Mirounga leonina | reverse complement strand
CGCCCCGCCCCGCCCCCTCCCCGGCAGCCGAGGGGCCGGGCCGCCGGCAGGGGAGGCGCCGAGCCGGGACTGCGCGCTCGCCCGACGCGCTCTGTGCCGCCCGACCGAGCGGCCGGACCTCGCGCCCCGCGCGCCCCGCGCCGCCGGCTTTTGTTGTCGCCGCCTCCTCGGCCGCCGCCTCCTGCGGACCGCGAGCCGCACGCGCCGGGACCTTGGCTCTGCCCTTCGCGGGCGGGGGCTGTGCGGCCCCGGGCGGGATCCGGGAGAGGCGCGGGCGGGCGGCCGGGGCGCCCCGGCCCCGCCATGGAGCTGCGGGCCCGAGGCTGGTGGCTGCTCTGCGCGGCCGCCGCGCTGGCCGCCTGCGCCCGCGGGGACCCAGCCAGCAAGAGCCGGAGCTGCAGCGAAGTCCGCCAGATCTACGGAGCCAAGGGCTTCAGCCTGAGCGACGTGCCCCAGGCGGAGATCTCGGGTAAGTGAGGGCGCGGCCCCGGGGGCCCCGGACCCCGGCGTGTCCGGGTCTCTCCTGCGTACTCCTGCTCTCCCCTGGTCTGCCCTGCACCCGGATCGCGCCGCCTGTTGTCTCCTGCGCTCGCCTCCGAGTGCCGCCCGGGTCTCCTGCGCTCCGTTCGGCCGCCCCCCAGCCCCCAGCACGCACACCGGCGCCTTCTCCGCGGAGTTCTCCTCGTGGGACTGTGGGCTGGGCGGTCCCCGGCGGGGAGCGTCCTCCAGGGCCACAGCTAGAGCTGGGCGTCTGCGGCCATTGGCTCGGCCCAGCGCGGTGGCGGGGCGGGAGTCGGAGCCCCGGGGCGCGCTGGGCTGACTGCGGGGCTGGCTGTCCGGGCGCAGCTGACGGCGGTCGCAGGTTGGGGACTCCCAGTTGGCTGTACGGGCCTCTCCGGGAGCCGCCTCGGGTCGGGCCTGAGGATTCCTGTGGGATCCCCCGCAACGGCAGCCTAGGTGGGTTCAGTTAGAGGCCCCCCATTCCTGGCGGGAGTGGGGCCCCTGCGAGGTAGGGTGCGAGCTGTGCGCCTGGGGGTGGGGGCGAGGCGCGCCCTCTGCCACCTCGAGCCAGTAAGCAAGGGTTCCTGCCCAGGGAACTTGCACTCGCTGGCCCGCTTGCCTGGCACTCTGGGCTGCCTCTGGCGGGGGAGTCGAGCTGCAGGTGGTCGGTGCCTTGGATCCCGCCCAGGGGCCCTGTCTTTTCTTTGTAAGAGCATTGACCCTCCCAGGCATCCTCAGGCCTGCAGCTGCCTGCAGTCCTGCCCACTCCCTCCTTGCAAGCCTCTGAGGAGCTTTGGAGCCAGGATATGTGAGGGTGGGGGGTGGAGTACAGTGCCCTAGGGACCACCCGGACCCCCAGGCTCCTCAAACTGCAAATGTGTGGGGAAGCACACTGGGTCTCTGTGGGGTGCCTGGGACACAGTGGACAGCAGCAGAGCAGACCAGATTCCTCTAGGGAGGGGGTTGCTCCCAAACTAGGGGGAAGCGTGTGCAAGTAAGGGATCCGCTCAAATGGTGACACGGGGGACAGGGAATGACCACGGCTACAGGAATTCTGAATGACAGGCGTGGATCAGTGTGAGGTCCATGGCCCTGCCTTGCTGGGGAGTGGGGGGAAGGCAGCCAGGTTCTGGCCCCCTGGCCCCTGGAAGGTCACACACAGAGGGCTGCCTTGAGAGATCCTTTGACATAGCTGCCCCCCCAAGGTTCTGGAGAGCGCCTCCACCCAAGGACCCCAAAGCAGGCCTTCTTGTGCTTCCCTCTGCTGAGAGTTCCAGTCACTGTCAGGACTGCATCTCTGGTGGGACGGGTGGGCATGCCTGGGTGCCTGGGGCGAGCTCCGGGGCCCTCTGCCCACCACTGCCCCTCCTCCCACACCAACAGAGGAACTTTTGCCTGCGTGTCCCTGGCCTTCCCGCTGGATCCTGCCCCAGGCCTGGGTCTCAGGGTCGACTGAGCAGCTGCCCCCCCCTCCCAGCCCCAGATCTTGGATGGAAGCCTTCCCCTGTGCCTCTCCTTCTTGAACCCTCTCCCACTTGGCCATTGTGTCCTTAGGGACCATCCTAAACTTACTTGAATCCACGGGCCTCTGTCCTGGTTAGGCCCGAGAGATAGAGTGGCAGAGTTTGGGCAGCTGCGAAGGGCAGCGAGGGAGTGGGGCAAATGGGACACTGAGCTGGGGCTGAGCTGGGGGCCGGGGGCTGGGCCTTGCTCCCCTTCAGTTGGGATGCTGTGGATTAGGGACCCCGGACGATCAAAGTGCATTGCAGTCTGTGAGTGTGATGGGCCCAGCTGGGCGAGGATGGCTACCCAGCAGCTGTCCCAGCATCGTGCTGATCAGGGCTCAGGTGCCACCCTCCTCCGGGCCTGGAACGCCAGGGACTGCGCTCTGGGCAGGGTCACCGTCCTCCCTGCCAGGGCCCCTTCCTCCCGGAGCCCCAAGGCTTCTCCATCCTAGGGCCAAGGGCTTCTTCAGCAGAGCTCCTCTCCCTGACCCCCTGTGGCCAAAGCCCCAATGAGCACTGGAACTCCAGAGGGCCCTACAGGGCCAGGCGCTGAGATGAGTGCCAGCGCCACGTGGAGCAAAGGATACAGGGTGACCTCCGGGGCAGCAGCAAGCCCAGTGTCCCCTCCTGTTGCGACTGGGGCTGGCCTCTGTGGGCCAGGCGCCCTCTGGTGGCCCCGTGCCGCCCGCGCCTCTCGGGGCGCCCTGGCTTGCGTCCGCTCTCCTAGGGGCCTGGCCGCCGGACTTCTCCAGCGCCGGGCCCTGGGGTCGCTGCCTGGCGCGAGCCCACCCTGACTCAGCTGGCCCAGGCCCCGGGGGAGCGGCTGGGAGGCGAGGAGGTGGCCCTGGGTCTGCGGGTGGTGCTTACAGCCTCTGTTGGGGGCCAGGAATGGCGGCGGGCTTGTGAGAGTGGGGAATGTCGGGCACATAGGGCTCCAGTTCGGGACTTGGGGGGATGTTTTTGGACGGCCGAGCCTGGCACTCAGTGATGACAGCTGTCGTCATTTTACAGGTGAGGAAGCGGGCCTGGGGGATTCGCGGTCACGTGTGTGAACCAGAACTCCCTCGGGCTCGAGCGCTTCAGAGAAAGTGAGACCACGAGTCCAAGCCCGTCCAGGGCCCCTCTGCCGGGCGCCGGGCAAACGCAGAGCCCCATGCTGAGTCACACACGCCCACTGGTGCTGGCAGGTTTTCTGCCCTCGCCAGCCAGCTTGCTCCTGGCTCCCAGACATTTCTGCACACCGGCCCGGCCTCCCAACACTCGAGGGATTTCCCTTGTATGGCTCTCACCCTTCCTGAGGTGCTGGGGACAGGGACCACCTCTGTCTGTGCACTTCTCTGCCGTGGCGACAGAAGCTGGCCCAGTTCCCGGCACCAAGGAAGTTCTCAGTCAGCACTGCAGGGGACCCACACGTGTCCCACTCTCTGCCAAGCCACGCAGGGTGGGCGGGGGCAGACGAAGGGCCTGGGCGGCGGAGGAGGGGTCTAGAGGTCCAGCACTGGGGGTTGGAGGTCAGAGGGGGCTGTCCATGCAATGAGAACTGGTTGGCTGCCCCTCTGCCCCAGGGCTGAGGCCCACCTGCCAGCATGGGTGGGTACCAGTGGGCCTTGGAAGCCCCAGCAGGGACCACCCCTCAGGCCCATTGGCAGAAATGGGCCTGACTGCATGGGTGGTGAGAGATTCTGGGGAAGCGCCCTCAGAAGCCCTGGCCTTGCTCCCCACACCCCAGAAAGGGCCATCCTGGCTGGGCCCAAAAGAACCCACCCAGCATCTGTCCCTGAGCTGTGGTCTGTGGGGCTCTCACAAGCCGCCTGGCTCATGGCCCAGGGCCCCAGGCGGTCCTCAGCCCCGAGCCGTGCCGCCACTCTGGCCCTCCACCATTCGAGGACCTATGGTTTCATCATCCCCAGCTTGGAGACGGGGGGAGGCCCAAGGGAGCCAGGATTCGGCAGGGCCACCTGTATGACGCAATGGTCTGAGCACCTTGCTGGACACGTTGCCATGATCCTGAGAGAGGAGGGACATCGGCTCAGATGTCAGTCCTGGGCCTCGGTTCAGATGTCAGTCCTGCTGCACCAGCTTCCCGCCCCGCTTGGCCTCTCCCGGCCTCTGCTTCTTCACCGGCGACAGAGGAAGAGTCACAAGCCCCCTGACGGTCCCCAGGAGGGGCGCCGGCGCCACGCACTGCCCAGCTGGCCCCGGTGCATGTTCTCCCCCTTGCCCTGCCCCGAGGTCTCTGCGGGCCCGTGCAGACCCCCTCGGTCAGTGGCTTCCAGCCTTGAGAGCCCTTATTAGGACCCAGACCCAGTGCACGTGTCTTCTCGTTACTGTCTGCTTGACGCATCGGACGTGGAAGGGTGTCTGTAGACCTGACTTTCGGATGAGTAAACCAAGGCCCAGGGAAGCCACGTAACTGCTCAGCGCACGTAGGCCACATGGAGCTCTAGGGACTGCAACCCAGTCTGTTGACCCCAAAGCCTGTGTCATTCACTGCTCCCCTGTTCTGGGCTCTTAAATTTTCTGGAGGCCTCGAGCCCTCGCAGTCCAGAGGCCTGTAATAGGAATCCGAGGCCAGGCCATGGTGGACCACCAGCTGCCTTCTCCTGATGCCTGGCTCCCTCTCTCAGGCCAGCTTTGAACATGTGTGAACCAGAACTCCTCCTGAGCCTTTGATCTGGCCTCCCTGCGTCCATCGGGACAGGGCGTAGCTGGGCCGCATCCTCTGCCTGCTGAAGGCCGGCTCCTCGGCGGGCCTCGGGGCCTGCTGCTTCTGCGCTGCCAAGGAGGGCTGTTCCCAGGCCCCATAGCGTGAGCCAGGCGGCCCCTGGGTATACCCAGGGTGGCCCGGCTGCGGACCACTGGCCAGTGCAATGAGCCAGCATGTCCCCAGCACCACGCTGGGCTGGGGGTCACGGACAACGGCCTGATCCGGCGGTGAGTGAGCCTAGGAGACGGGAGAGGTCGGTCTGGCTCCGTGCGGGCACTAATGAAGGAACAGTGTAAGCCGGAGCTCGGTGGGCCTTCGAGGCCACAGAGGCCTCCTGGGAGAGGGACTGGGGACATGCTGGCCGGGCTTCAGAGCCCGGAGCAGAGCACGGTTGGCGGTGTGGGTGTGTCCGTGCCCGTGGGAGGATGCCCACGCCCACAGGCGCAGGTGTCCGCCTGGCTGGCCCTGGACAGGAGACAGGCCGGGAGGGGGGGCTCACCCTAGGCCACCGGGAGTCAGCTCAGGCGTGGGACCGGCATCCACCACTCCCAGGCCTGGACGTGCCCGGGCAGCGAGAGGCTGGGCACCTCTCTCATAACCCAGACTCTTCCTCCCAAGACCTGGCTTGGTTCAGTGTGGTTTCACACCAAGACTCCCAGCCCGAGTCAGGGGCGCAGAGGAACTGGGCCCCGCTGCCTAGTTCAGCCCTTGCCCGGCCACTGTCTCCTTGCTGGCGCCATCCCTGATCACGTGTGGCTGTCGGCACAGCCCGGGGGTCAGCTCACTGGCCACAACTGGGAGAAGAAACGGGCCCGGGAGCGGGAGGGCTCCAGCCTGAGGCCACCCACCCTGGAGCCCGGCTCCTCACTGCCGCGGTCGCTGGCGGTCTTTCTTGCCGGTACAGGCCCGGGCAAGTGCCCTGAGCTGCCGGAAGTCTCCTGGGGGGGTGGGGGTGGCACAGATGGGGGGGTGTTTCCTCCCATCCCAGGCCTTACCCCACCTTCCCAGGTGGGAGCGCATGGTAGCCAGGTGTGAGGTGAGGGCAGGCATGGCCTCCCAGCTGTGTCCTCTGCACTGGGGGGCAGGGCCCAGGCCGCCAGCCTCCTCAACTGTCTTCAGACAGGCTGTGGATGCCGGGGAAGCTGTGGGTGGGAGGGGTGCACACGTGCTCTCCCAGCAGGAATCCTAGAATCGTGGGTGGGTCTAGGAGCCCCTGAGGGGGCCAGGTCAGCCTCATCCCATCCCCTCATCTGCCCGTGGCCGTGGGGTCACCTCCCACGAGCTTCTGGCTGGCTCGCCTTCCTGGCACACACACCCCCTCCCACCAAGCGGGTCCTCCCCGTGCCCATCCACAGTACATGGCTGGCTCCATCCTCCCTGGGGGGCTTGGCCCCGCTGCTCCGCTTCCCTGGGCATCCCCCAGCCACCCACACTCTGGAGCTCCCCCTGCTCCCTGGGGTGCGCCCCAAGTCTGGGCAGGCCTCAGCAGTAAATGATTCCAAGCACCTCCCGTGTGCCAGGCCTGGGCTGGGTGCCGGGGGTCGGGAGGGCACCAGCTTGCCAGGGCTGCCGTAAGACACCAGGCACCGGGCCGCTTACACAACGGAAGGTTCTCATCTGGCATTTCGGAGGCTGGAAGCTCGGGATTGAGGTGTTAGCAGGGCTGGTTCGTCCTGCAGCCGAGAGGCAGGGTCTGCTCCAGGCCCTCCCAGCTTCTCTGGCCGTCCTCGGCATTCCTTGGCCTGTAGGTCTCTGGCTCCATCTTCACGTGGGTTCTCCTTGTGCGGCCTCCAGATTTCACCTTATAGAAGTGAGGACAGCAGTCCTATCAGATTAGGGGCCCACCAACTCCCATGTGACCTCATCTTAACCAGTGACCTCTGCAAAGCCCGCGTACTCAGATACGGGCAGCTTCCCGTATCCTGCGGGTTAGGACCACGGCGCGTGAATCAGGGGCCACAGTGTGGCCCGCGGCTGCTGGTGGCCCGGCACATCTGCTCCATGCTGTCAGTACTTTCTGTCTGGCAACGGCGATCCTGGGCCCAGGTGTTTCGTGACCGTGGCCCCTCGGGAGAGGGCCATGCCTCCTCGTGTCTGCTGCAGGCTCAGGGGCCCTGGCGACTGTGGGGAGGAGTCCTGGCCCACTCTGTACCCCTGTCGCCCACAAGCTTCTCGGGGCACATCCGTGGTGTGGGGGTGCTTGGAGACCACGGGCCCGGGCCCTGACTGCCGCTGGGTCTGTGGCTCGTCTCCGGCCCCTGTGAGCCTCAACTCCTCCATCCCTGTCGGGGTGGGAGGGCCAGGGACCACCCATTCTGACATTCTGTGCCTGGAGCTGCTGAGCCAGCGCATCTCCTTTATGTCATGGCCCAGAACCAGGGTGGGCAATGACGGGGGCCGGCCTTCTGACCCTCGTGGGAGTGGGAGCACCTGGCTAACGTCACTGTTACCCAGGGACACCAGTGTTCCTCCGACAGGCTCGGGGTACCACCTACAAGTGGGGGCCCCCAAGCAGGGGACACAGCATTCGGGCCAGGCCCCCAGGTGGAATTCCGGGGGGAGGCAGTGGGGCTGAGACGCAGGGGGGCGGTGCAGGGTTTGGGGCCGCAGGGAGGCAGACGACAGCAAGGGGCCCGCACACAGCTAGCCGCCCGTACGGTGGCCCAGCTGAGGAGGCGCGCTGCTCATTTGTGCTAAGTGCTCCCTGGGTTCTGGAGGCTTGGCTGGGTGACAGGGCAGCCCCGAGGGGCTCCATCAATCCTGCTCCCTTGCCATCTGCCCTGACCTCAGCCCCCCAGAGGCCAGAGCCCTGCCCACCACCCCTGCTGTGTCTCACGGGAGGCCAGGCTGTCTGTGGGCCCACCAGGTAGGGGCTGAGGGTTGGAAGACAAAAAACCAGACACTGGTGCTCTGCGGGGGTGCTAGGTGAGGGCCAGCTAACAGCCACGAGGCGAGCCTCCCTCAGCACGGAGGGGGTGGGCTGCACTGTGAGCTCGCCCCTGGGCCCTGCAGGGGACCTTCAGCATGGGGGGGGTTACTGTGAGCTCACGGGACCGGAGGACCAGAGGACCAGAATAGAGGAAGCAGGCTGGCCTGGCCGGTAAGGGGGGCCCTACAGGAGCCTCAGCTCTGGGCCTCTCCTTCCCACCTGCTGAGGTGCCAAGGCCCTGCTTCCTTCAGCCTCGCCCTGGCCTCCTCTGGTCTACCGCTCGGCAGTCCTTCCAGGGGTGTCTGCAGGGCGGGCTGAGTACCATCTGGTCTAGCCACTTAGCGTGTGGATGAGGAACCTGGGTCCCAGAAAGGAGTCCCCAGGGCTCAGAGTCCTGTCCCTTGGGCGGCGTCTGGTGTGGGTACTGGGTAATGGACCCTGAGAGGGGTCCCCTGGAAAGGAGCCGGGGGGGGCAGGCCATGCACACCTGCCTCAGGGGGGCACTAGGAGGGCACTGTGCAGCCCTGTCCCATAGGCGCTGGGTATGTGGTCCAGAGTGAGGCCAGCCAGAGGACAGAGAACTGGAGGTCAAGGCTCCAGAGCACCCACAGGTGCAAGGAGAGATGGCAGGTCCCAGAGACCTGAGGGTTTTCATGCCGGGGTGGGGGGGCTGGGGAAGGCCCAGGAGAGAAAGGGGCCAGGAAACCCTTAGGCCCACATGAGGCCCAGTTAAGGCCCTCGTGACCGTTGGGATTACAGGAGGGCCTCCTAAGGTCAGAGCTGGTCATGCCGATGGACACGCCTGAGCCCCACTGCCCTGCCTCCCTGTGAGGGTGAGGAAGGCTGGCCAGGTGGGGGGCAAGGACCTCCACCCTTCCATGCATTCATCCACTGAGTGCTCACCCTCTGCCGGTTTCTGGAACACAGATATGAAAAGCCACGGGCTCTGCCTCCCAGAAGATCAGAGTTTAGTGAGAAACTCAGCTGGGGCTCCCTCCCAAACTGAGCAGGCTGGAGCTCGCAGACACTGGCTGTATTGTGAGCCTCGTCTGCACCCCGGCCGGTCAGTCCTGGGACGGTGGCGGTGCTGCCGACCCCTGAAGGGACAGGCCAGCACGACTCCCTCCCTGGTGGGCAGCGGGCCCTGGGTAGGGTGCCTCCCCAGGCTCCCTCCCCATCAGCACCAGGATCTTGGGTCGGTGGCCCTTGCATAGCTTCAGGCAACGTCCCCAACACTGAGGACCCCCTTCCTGAGCCTGCGAGTGGCCGTCCAGGCCCATCCCTGGGTCTGAGCATGTCCTCAGTGTCTGACGCCATGTGGAGCCATGTAGACCCCCGTGGTGAGCTGTGTGTGACATCTGAGTGTGTCCTCAAGCATCGGGGCTCTGAGTGCCCATTCCTGGCTCTGGGGACCCAGGGAATCCATCCCGCCCACCTGTGACCCCCTCCAGGCCCCGGGGAGAGAGAAGATGCCACCCATCGCCAGGGTTGGCTCAGATGATCACTCGCACCCCCGGTTGTCATGGAGCATGGGACACACTGGACCAACGCAGCTGTTTTGAAAGGATGAACCTCTTCATTCAGCTCCCCCACTCCCTGACCTCCTCCTCTGGCGTGCCGCGGGCTGCCCACACCACACTCCCGATACTCCAGATGTCTCGGCACCCTCCCTCCGAGTGACCCAGGGACTGGCGCCTCCCTATCGCTGTGCATCTGGGGGGCTGGGGGACGTGGGGCCGCTGCAGGCCAGACACACACCGCCAAAGGCATAGGATAAGGTGGTATTTCCAACCAGGAGCAGTTAACCGGGGGGGAGTTCTTGGTCGTCACAGAGTCTTAGGGGTGGGGTTGGGGTGGCCAGAGACGCTGAGAAGTGCCGGACACTCTTGAACAGCTAGGAGGCGGCTTCCAGAAATACCAGCAGCAGCTCACGAGAAGCACTTGAAGCAAAGCTCTGGGCGAGGTGGAAGGAGTGGCCCGCGGAGCCCTGCAGTGTGGCTGGTGGGGTCAGCTCTAGAAGGAGGGCGAACTGTGGTGGACGGACACAGGTGTGAAGGCAGGTCATTTGAGGCGAGGGCTTGTAACTGGGGTGCACGGAGAGGCCCAGGGAAAGAATTCAGGGAGTTCGTGAACTTGGCCGAGAAAGAAATTACAGTTCTGTCCGTGCTAACCTCCCCCCAGAATGCAGCATTCTCTGTTGCTGGGAGCAAGGGGCGATGGTGCTCCAGAATCTGGGCCGTCGCTGCCAGTAGAAGCTGCCGATGCGTTCGCATCCCTTTTCATTTGCCGCCGGCGCCTCGAAATACCTTCTACGCTCCGCGCCACTTGAAGAGTGCAGCTGGTATTAGACGTGCTGATCCTGCTCCAGGGAAAGCCCGCGAGGCACCCCGTCGCACCTTTGTTTTCTCATCGTCTGATCGCGGTTGCACTTCGCCTGGCTTCCTTTGTGATCCTCTGCATACTTCTTTACTTCCTAAACACCTGCAGAGGGGTCTGCAGCCTTCTGCACACAGTCGCGTGGGCTCAGGGCACAGAGAAGAGACCGTGCTCGGGCCGCGTCTGCAGCCGGGAGAGCCTGCGGGGGCTGGGGGCGGGGGTGGTGAGGGGCATCTGGGGGGTGATGGGGCCTCTCCAACCTGAGTCTCTCTGCATCCCTCAGCAAGTGCTCCCTGAGCTCCTACTGTGCGCTGGGCTGTTCTCCCTGCTGACACGCAGCCACAAACCGTGCCGTGGGCGCAGGGACCGGATGAGGCTCGGGGGTCTCCCGTGAGCTGTGGCCCCCCTGGCCACAATGACCCGTGTTACTTTGTAAGAGGTCGAGAGAAGCAACCAGGGAATTTAGACAGACGCAGGAGGTTTGCGATCACACCCCCGGCCCGGGGCTGTAGAGCTAAGACCCCTCCCCGTGCGGGGCGCCCAAGGGCCCAGCCTCCTGGGCTGCCCATTCAGGACCGCTGCCTTGGGCCGTTCCCTGGTCCCACCTTCTGTGATTGAGAGTTTGCAGTCGGAGGCCTGGAGCACAGCTAGAGGAGGAGGAGAGGAGCTGGCTCGAGGCAGAGAGTCCGCGAGACCTCATGAGAGGGAGGGGCACCGTGACCTGTGGCTCTGAGGGAGACTGCCTGCAGGCCTAACACGCACAGTCCCAGAGCCACTGTCCCTCAGGTCATCGTGTTAGGAAAGAAGCAGGTCTCCAGAGGAAGCCAAAACCTGGCCTGCTGGGGTTCAGGTGCCCATGTTCACTTCCTGTGTGACCTGGAGCCAATCCCTGAACGTCTCTGAGCCTCACAGTCCTCTTCTGTCCAGTGGGGCTGGTAGCCTGCTGCATGGACAGTTGTGAGAACCAGTGCCCCCTTGTGCCCAGCCAGAGCCCGTGCTGTCCCCAAGTCCACCTTCCAGCGGGGCAGTGGGGGAGGTGCCCCCTGGTGAGCAGGCGGAGGACCCCCGGCCGGGGTCGGAGATCTAGGCTAGAGGAGAGGCTTCTGCCCTTCCTCCGCCACCCACTGCTGCTTCCCTCACCACACGGTGTGTGGTGTCCGCGCTTCTGCCCGGCCTGCCCTGCTCTCTGGCGGTTGAGCGCCGCAGGGAAAGGTGGCCCAGCCCGTCCTGGACGGCAGCCCGCGATGAGAGACTCTGGGTGGCGTTGGAGGGTGGCAGCTGGCTTTTGGAAGAGAGCCATGGGTGGAGGCACCAGAAATCAGCACAGGCCCTTTGTAGAGGTTGGTGCGGCAGGACCCCCGCTCACGGTCAACCTGGAGTTGGGCCTAGAGTCTGGCAGCCTGCGTTAGAGGGGCCTCTCCTCGCCGGGGGCGTGTGGGGCCTTCTCAGCAGCCCTCTGGCTACTCTCTGGGGGTGGAGCTAGTTCTGTCCCCTCGGCCATCTGCTCCAGGATTGCCCTGGGCAGGACCATCCCACCTCTGTCCAGAGCCGTGTGCCTTTATGTGTGCACTTCACCTGCTGGACAGGGCTGGACAGGGCAGGGGCCAAGACCCTTGATGCCTGGGGTAGCAGAACTCCCCCCTTCCTGAGGGGCCTGGCCCTCCTCTGACATGCTTGCAGCTTGACCGGCCCTGAGAAACTGAGCTGGAGAAGCCAGGGAATAGGATGGTCCCCAACATTCCCACCTGCTCCCAGGACCCACAAGAGGTCAGGGTTCCACCTTTGGGGAGGTCACCTGACTGGTCCAGGTCTGGGAGCCCTCCTTGTGCTCAGCAGGGCCTGATGGGGGCTGTCTCTGGTGGTGGGTCTGTGCTCCTGGCAGGAGCGTCCAGGCAGGTGTCCATCCCCCAGTGGAAGTGGCCAGGCCTGGCTCTGCCACTAGGCCCTCGTGTTCCAGGAGAGGCCTCATGTCCATACCTGGGACTTCCAGGCTGCCGGTGGGCCCCAGGTGCCCCTGGGCTCTCGTTTCCCCCACCTCAATGAAGGCAGGGAGGCATGGGGGCCAGCGACATTAGGTAGCAGGTCTGAAACACTGAGCAAGTCACATAACCTCTCCTAGCCTCAGTCTTCCCATCTGTAAGATGGATGTGATCGTATCTTCTTGTTCATTGAGATAGGCCCAGTGTTCTCTGAGGAGGTTGGGGCTGTGGGTCTGAGGACCCCAGGCGGGGCCGTGTGACCCGGGGTTGCAGGATGGGAACCTGTGTGACTTCGGTCAGGCGTCTCTCCACACCCCACAAAGGACCGCCAGATTTAGCAGATAAAACTGCAGGCTATCCGGTTAAATTGGTGTTCCAGGCAGTGAATAATCTTACAGTGCAGGTATGTCCTGAATATTTTAATTTGAAGTAAACAACAGATACGCTTTTAGTGAAAGCGTGCCCCACGTATTTAGTGTGTGTAGCAAATATGGGGGGGTGGGTGCTTGCTTTTTTGGTGATAAAATGTGCACAAAAAGGTTTATCGTTTTAGCTGGTTTTGTGTATCCTTGAAAGTCATTAAATGCATTCACACTGTCGTGCAGCCGTCACCAGCCTCTGTTTCCAGAACTTTCTCATCTTCCCCAACTGGAACTCTGTCCCCATGGAACACTGACTCCCCCGCCCCACCCCTGGCGTCCGCTCTCTGTCTCTGTGAATCTGACCACTGTAGGGACCTCATGTCGGTGGAATCATACAGGATTTGCTATTTTCAGTCTGGCGTCTTTCACTCGGCACAACATTTCAAGGTCAGGGTTCATCCACATGGTAGCAGGTGTCCTACTTCGTTCCTTGTTAAGGCTCCAGAATATCCCATCATGTGGATGGGCCACACTTTCTTCTCCATTCCTCCCTCCATGGACGCTCAGGTTGTTTCCACCTTTTGGCTGTTAGGAGTAGTGCAGCCCTGAACAGGGGTGTGCAAAATTCCGTTCGAGTCCCTGCTTTCAATTCTTTGGGGCCAGATTTTTTTATACTAAGAAATAATGCAGTTCATCTTAAATCGCCGTTCACCTGCGTTCTGTCCTCTATCTCCAGCCCCCTCACTGGGGTGGCGAGGGCAGGGGCGGGCGGAGGTGCAGCCACCAAGTCAGCCAGGGGAGGAGACGGCGGGCCCCAGGCAGCGGGCTGGCTATGTGCCGCTCGCCACGCAGCAGAGCGAGCCTGCTTCTGCCTCCGCCTCCGCCTCCGCCCTCCTGCCCCGGAACTGCCCCCCCCCAGGACTGGAATCAGGGGAGGTCTTGTGGTGGGAGGGGTGGGGGAGGCCAGCATTGTTCGGCGGCCCACCACGCTGAGTGACCTTGGGCACTTCAGCTCCTGCATCGCCCCACCCGCCGTAGAGTGAGAAAGAGGGGCCTGATCGTAACACCCTGCACAGCGCGCCGCAAGCCCTCCATCTCCCGCCAAGGTGGCCGGGTCTCCATCAGAACAAGGGAGCCCTTGTGGGGAGCAAACGCACCCCGAGGACCCCCTCATGGCACCCGCATGCCGCTGGCTGTCCTGCTGCCCCTGGGGAGGGGTCAGGTCAGGGAGGTCTGAGACTCCCGTGCTGGGGCCGGGATGGGGTTAAGCCTTCACTGCCAGCCCTGGACAAAGAGTCTCTGTACGGTTTCTTCATATGTAGCTGTTTATTGACCCAGGTCTGGCCTGGGTGCTGGCAGGGAGGCAAGAGAAGGGGAGTGGAGGCTCCCGCCAGCAGGCAGAGTGGTGTTCCTGCTGCCACGGCGGGTGGCCACCTGGGACTTGGGGAAGGCCCCGGGGTGGGCTGCCCGCATGAGCAGGTGCTGTGGCCCCGAGGGACCGGGGGAGGCTTCCTGGAGGGAAAGCTGAGTGGGCGTGGAAAGAGGGCCGAGCAAGGGGGACGGGCGCTGAGATCCAGAGTTAGTGGACGTGGCAGATCACAAGCTGCATCGGGGCGACGGGCTGGGATGCCAGGCCAAGGTTGGCCGAGACTCTGGACGTGGCTACCAGGCTTTGTGGGA
>NW_023270377.1:1052866-1082121 GCF_011800145.1 Mirounga leonina | reverse complement strand
GGGGGGGGGGGGGGGGGGGGGGAATCTGTCGTCGTCAGGAGGAGAGGGGGCTCCCAGGTGGTCAGCTGCCATTCTCCACCCCGGGGAGAAACCTGACACCCTTCCCCCCGCCCCCCAGGCCCCCGCCAGCATCCTGGGATAGGCCCTGAGTCCGGAGCAGCGAGCCCCAGGCGGGCGCCCGCTCCGCTGCAGGGACCAAGCCCGTCCTCCCGCCCCGGAGATGGGGAGCAGCACCCGGGGGGGTGCGGGGGGCGCGGGCCGCAGGGGGCGCGGGCAGGCGGCCCGCGGGTTCCTGGGAGACGGGGCGGTGCCGAGCGCGGCGGGCGGGGGCTGCGGGAGGAGGCGCGTCCCCGCGCCGGGAGCCGCCGCCCTCGCCGTGCGCGCCAGTGCGGTGGCGGGGCTGCCGGGGCTGCCGGGCAGCGGTGGCCGCAGCTCCTCCCCGGCTCCCGTCCGCCCGCGCCGCCTCCGAGCCCTCCGGCCCGGTCCTGCTCCTCCGCCTTCCCCCGGCCGGGTCCCAGGCCCCCCACGCGCCCGCACCCGGAGTCGCGCGCCGCCCGGAGCGTCACCCGCCACCGCAGCCTGGGACGCCGCCGCTGGAGCCGCCGCCACCGCCGCGCAGGGCTCTCGGGCCACAGCGCGGGTGGCGTCTGCGGGGCTGGGATCCGGACTGGGTGACCCCACCTGGGCTCCCGCCAGCCGTCTGACCCCAGCCATCGCCATCTCCCCGGCCGCCCCCCCCCCGCACCCCCATCCCCAGGCTTGTCACCCCTACCTTCACTCCCTCCGCCTCAGCATCCTCATTCCCACCCCTGTCCCCCATCACCACTGCCTCGGCCCCATCTTCTGTCCATCCTACCCCTGCCCTCATCCCCACCACAAGCCCATCGTGGCCCCCATCCACGTCCCCATCCGCTTCTCCACCCCTTCCCATCGGGAGCCCCATCGCCCAGTCCCCATGCCCACCCCATCCTGGCCGCACCCCAGCACCCCCCACCTCTTCTCCCCTACAGTTCCCCACCTCCCCTTCCCCAGGTCCCTCTCATCCCTGCAGCATCCTAACACCCCACCCCACCCCCATCCCTTCCTGTGCTTCCCAGCGCCTGCCGCAGCCCCCTTCCTGCAGCAAGCCCCCCTTCCTCTTCCGTCAAACCCATCCCCCTCCCCTTTGCTTGCCGCAGCCCCCCCCCCAGTCCCGTCTGCTGCCACCCCCTCCCCATGCCTGCCGCGCCCACTGCGGTAAGCCCCTTCCCCGCCAATCGCGTTGCCCTCCTCCCCCGCCCCACCCCCGCCCCAGCTGCAGCAGCCCCCCCGCCCCCCCGCCGCGTGGCCTCCCTGCCCGCCTGCCTGCCGCAGCCCCCGCAACCCCCTGGGTGCCCACCGCGCCCACTGCACCAGCGCCCGGTCCCCGCCGCTCCAGGAGCACCAGCACATCTCCAGACCGCGCTGTCGCTCCCGCTCCCACCCCACGGCGTGCGGTGCTCCGTCCAGCCCCCTGGCCCGCAGCTGCTGGCCAGGGCACCTGGCGCCCAGCCTTTGTTCCGCTGCCTGCGACCTGCCCCTCCTGCCCACCGAGGGAGGAGGTGTCCGCAGCGACGCCCTTCGGCGTTGGGTCCCAGTGCTGGTGGAGACTCTGCTGGGCAGTGGCAGAGGGCTCCTTGCTGATGCTGTCATTTGCCTGAAACGGTGGGGGAGGGGGCTTTGGGTGGTCGGGGGTAGGGAGGCAGGTTGGGTCAGTGGTAGGAGGGGTGTGGGTGCTGGTGATGTGTTAGTAAGGGAGGGTAGGAGATGGTGGTTGACATGTCCTCTGCAAGGTGGGTCCGAGGCCACCCTTCTGGATGATCAAGTGTGACCCTCTGACAGGGACCAGTCAGGGGCAAACGCTTCCGGACAGAGGGCTAAGAGAGGAAGGTCTGGAGCTCCCGTGTGGACAGTGCCCAGGGAACCTGCCTCTGTTTGCTCAGTGC
Organism: Mirounga leonina; assembly: GCF_011800145.1. Lineage (NCBI taxonomy): Eukaryota > Metazoa > Chordata > Mammalia > Carnivora > Phocidae > Mirounga > Mirounga leonina. The sequence goes on along the minus strand of NW_023270377.1, from coordinate 1,080,157 downwards.
CTCCCACCCCCAGCAGACTGGTGGACAATGCCAGGGGGATCCTGTGGCCACTGGAGCTGGATGGGGTCCAGGAGCAGGAGTGGGCAGGGGGCAGTTGTCCAGAGAAGAATGTTGCTTGGGGGAAAGCCTTCTATACCTGCCCACCCCCAGCCTGCCAGCAAGGCCCAGCGGAGGGTCCAGGACTGAGTAAAGAGGAGCGGTGGGGAAGCAGCCCCCTTCCTGCTCTTGCAGACCCGGGCCACTCCCTTGGCGTATTTTGGTGCCTGGAGCTGTCCACGCAGCTGCGTTTCCGCCCCGCGCGGGGAGGCCAGTGCCGGCGTCTGCAGTGAATTGGAGCCTTCTAGGGGTGGCTGGGTGCGTCGGTGCGGAGCCTCTGGGATGTGGCTTTAAAGACAGGTTGAGCAGACAGTCTGCATCCTCTTGTGTGAGCAGTAGAAGCTTCTGGAGAGAGGGGCTTGGCATGGCGCCATCTTCCCTCTGCAGTCTCCTTGGGAGGGCTCTAGCGCCACCAGGGACAGGTGGCTGCCAGGCTGGGCCTGGCCACAGGAGGTCTGTCCAGCATTGGAAGTGGTGACCACTGTTGGGGTGGGTGTCTTGGGCTAAAGCACTGGGGTGACATGCCGGCGAGGTTGGCTGCTGGGTGAGCATGTACTTGGGAGGCTGCCGAGACAGGACAGCTGGGAGCAGCGGCTCAGCAGGTGGCGGGAGTGTGTGAGCCTTAAAGACGTTTGAGCCACAGACTGGGAGGGGCTTAGTGAAGAGGAGCTGGGGATGTGGGGTGACCCCAGGAGGTCTGGATCTGGGGGGCAGAAGATGGACATGCGGCCTGCCGCCCAGGAAGAGAAGCAGTTGCTTGCTGATGGGGTTAGGGAAGTGGGTGCAGGGACTTTAACCTGAGGAGCAGGATCAGAGAGCATCTGGGAATTTGGGGGCGGGGCCCGGAGGAGCCGTGCCACAGGGACTGCGGTGAGGAATGAACTATCCTCCCCTTTCCTCAGAAAATCTAGGATCACCCGTGGGAGGAAGTGTCCCCACAAGCTAAGGGAAGGGAGAGTTCTGGATGTGGCCAGCTTTTGCAAAAACAGCAAAGCACCCGAGGGAGAAAGGAGGGATGGTCGCTGGCCTGCTGGGGGAGGGGTCGGTGGGAAGAGGGGACCTGCTGATGCCTCCCAGGGCGGGGAGGGGGAGCATTCCCCCCCGCCCCAGGCAAGTCTCCGTTCCTCTGCGGGTACTGAGCTGAGAGGAGAGGTGGGGGTTTGGGAGTCTGGAATGACAATGTACAGAAATCCTTCAGTCTGATTTGCACACTGCCAGGGGCAGGGAGCTCACTTTCGCTCCTGGCAGCCCCCCACCTGGGCACGAGTTGGCTCTGACCAGGAGACCAGGAGGCGCAGGCTTGCATTTCAGGGGGTGCAGGGGGTGCCCTGCCGAACCCCCTCCAGCTGGCTGATGTGCAGACGCAGGCCGAGCTGGGCCAGGGTGGGCAGGAAAGAAGCACAAAGTCCTGACTACCACTCTCGCACCCGCCGCGCACTGCGTCTGCCCTGCAGCTGGCTTGGGGGCCGCCTCGGCCCAGCCCGCCCGGGACCTCAGGCCGGCGCCCGGGCTCTGGCTCCGTGTCTTCACTCCCGTGTGTCCGAGGAGGGAGGGAGGGACGGGGGCTGTGCTGGGGCGGCTGGAACAGCGCAGGCCACCGGGCGGCTGGACGAGGTGGCCAGGCAGGGCTGGCGAGGCTCCAGGGAGGCCGCCGGGTGGGAGCGGTGGCTGTGCTGACGGTGCCCAGGGGCCCACTCAGAGCCCGCCCGCGGCGGGGAGGGGGGCTCCCTGTGTCTCCCCGAGTTGCTCCCCCGCCGCCCGGCCTCTCTGCTGTCCGCATGAACTGGCAGGTTCGGGGAGGGGGTCTGTTGCTCCAGGGGACCGGAGGGTTCAGGAGGGAGGGCAGCCAGTCACGGCCGCTGTCCGTCCCTGTGGCCTACAAGAGCTCTCACTTTGGCAGCCCGTGCCCCCCTGAAGACCTGTGTGTGCCCACCCGCTGCCCACCCAGCCAGCCTGGCCTGAGTGCCCAGCACAGCAGAGCCCCGGGTATCCCCCAGAAGCCCCAGGCTGGCACCTGCCCCTGTCCCAGGGCATGCCCCCAGTTCATGTCCCCACCCCCTGGCACCATGGGGAGCCTGGCATGCAGAGGATGCTCTCCCAGCCCCCGTTGAGGCTGGGAGCTCAGCTTTCTCCTGGTTGGGTGCACAGGGACCCCATGGAGAGGACCCTCATCCTGCCCGGCGTCCTGCCTCCTGCTGGCAAGGGTCCTGGGCCACACGCCAGAGTCAGTAAAGGCCCTGAGAGAGAAGGATGGTAGGTGTTCTTGGGCCCACTCTCTGCCTGGAGACACCTGCCCACCCCACCCCTCACGAGAAGGGCAGAGGAATGTTGGCAGGTGCCTCCTCCCTATCAGGCCTTGGGGAGCCAGGCTCCAACCCTTGCCCCCAGCTGGCTCCCACAAGGCCCTGAAAGTCCTGATTCACCCAGGGGGTCAGGTCTCAGATCCCCAACTGTCACAGCCCCACAGATCTGATGCCCTCCCAGAGATGGGCCCAGGTGGTCTTGAGCGCCTATCTGTCTACTGCGAGGTTGGCCCTTTCCCAAGGTGGGGGCCACAGCCCCCCTCAGACGGACATGCCAGCATCACTTCCAGGCCCTGGCGGAAGGGGTGGTGGTTCCCCCAGACAAGCAGCCGTGCAGGGCTCAGGTGTCTGAGAGCTGAGGGCACCTGGGGCCTGGGGAGTGGGACTGCTCAGGGCCCACGTGGGAAGAGGAAGAAGAAGGGGCTGGCTTTCCCCCGCCCTGCGCCCCCCCAAACCTCCCCTCGTCCGCCGTGTCTGAGTGGGCTCCTCCAGGCACTCTGACAGCCTTCTTCCAGTCCCACCCCAGCGTGCAGTGGCCCATGGGCCACCAGCAGTTCGCTGTCACACGGATGGCACGGCGCCCACACATGGCTTCTCTGTTCTGTCCGCTTCTCACCAGCCCGGGGCTGTGCGCGTCAGCGCGGGAGATGAAGATGCTCCAGCCCAGTCTGACCTGGTGGTGCCCACAGGCTCTTGAGGGCCAGTTCAGCCGCGGGATAATTACGTCTTTATCGCCCCCCCCCCCCGCCCCCAAGCTTCTACTGGAGGCTGCCTGTGCCCTCCAGGCCTTCTGCTGGGGCTGCTGACCTTCCCCGCCCTCAGGACAGCCTCGGGACCCCCGGAGCTCCGCCCAGGCTGCTCCACCCTACCCCGCAGCAGTGCCCAGGTGACCCTTCCCCACACCCCCTGTCCGGCTTAGACCCCAGCCTCCTCCACAGCTTAGAGGCAGGAAATACCGCCGGTGGGGAGGGCCGTGGGGGGCGCACTGGGTGTGGGGGCACTGCAAGCAGGCAGCCTGACTGAGCTGCTTGGCCCATCCTGGCGTAGCGTGGACTGGACAGGAAACCGAGTCTCTGCAAGGCGCAGTTTCCTGGTCTGCAAAATGGGGTCACAGCACCCGCCTCAGACCACAGTTGCTGTAACACAGGCAGGGGCCCATTTTTAAAGGCGCCTGCTCTCTGGCCCACACCCCTCCCTGCACGGCTCAGCGGTGTGTCTGCAGGGCTGTGTCGACCGAGCACCTGTCCCCGGCCCCAGGACGGAAGCATGGGTGGTGTGTTGCTGGGGAACACAAGGGGTGAGGAGGGCGTTCGGGTGCAGAGGAAGGGGCGTGCCCCTGACAGGGACACAGGTGTGTCCAGACCCCCCGCATGCAGGACCCCTCCTCACCAGGCACCCCCGGTCGGTTGCCCCACCCAGGCCTGCGGTCCTCATGGGAGCTTGCACCTCTGGCCTGGTGTGGGTTGGGGGGAGGCCCTGGTTTTCCTGCCATGCCCTCCGGGGGTGGGGGATCCCCTCCTCCCTCCCCATCCTCAGCCTGGGCCCAGGCAGGGGGCACCCTGCAGGCCTGGAAGCTTGCCCCGGTGGGCCGGGGGTCTGGCAGCCGCCCCTCTGCACACACACAGGGCCCGAGGCAGTTCTGAGCTGCGCCAGGACCCCTGGGATGGCCCTCCTCACCTGAGGGGCCAGGAGGAGCTAGATGGGGATGACATGGGACATCCCTGCCCTGGGGCTCAGCCTTCTGCAGCCCTGCTTGATGCCCACCGGCCAGGTCTGCCCCTGCAGAGGCAGCCCTACTGCTGTGTCCTGCACTGGGGACCGCACGACCTACCCAGGCCCCCGCAGGCGCTGTGCCCCCTCCCAGGGTCTGCCCGGGGCCCCCTCCCCGCCTCCGGGGCGCCTCCTCTCCCTCACGGCAGCCGCTCCCCACAGGAGAGCACCTGCGGATCTGCCCCCGGGGCTACACGTGCTGTACGAGCGAGATGGAGGAGAAGCTGGCCAACCGCAGCCGGGCCGAGCTGGAGACCGCCCTCCTGGACAGCGGCCGCACCCTGCAGACCGCACTCGCCGCCCAGCTGCAGAGCTTTGACGGTGAGCAGGCCCCCGGGCCGGGGACCGCAGGACACTGACGCGGGGGGAGCTGGGCCCGGGGGCACCTCTCCTGGCGAGGCGGGAGCAGAAGGCTGCCCGCGTGCAGGGCCCAAGCCAAGGGGCCGCGAGCCCGGGAGCGGTCTGCAGGCATCCTCGTCCACCCTGGGGCGTGCGCAGCAACGCACGTGCACGTTTGGGGAGATGGGGCCCATCCGTGCCAGCCCCTCAGAGGGTGCCTCCTTGTCACCGGCAGACAGGGACAGGCCTTGCCCTGGCCACGGTGGTGCGGAGCCAGCACGCGAGCATGCTGGCCAGGATCAGGGCAGGGGACTGAGGCTGCAGCTGCCCTGCTGTGGGAGCAGGGGCCCCGGTGTGGCCTTCCCATCTCCAGGGCAGCTGCCGGTCGGGCCTCTCACTCCCTGACTCTCGCCGGGTCTCACACCAGGTCTGGGCAGACAGCGAGTGCCCTGGACAGCATAGAGCTGGCCGGCATGATGCTGCCCACAGTGGTCCCCTCGGGAATGGTGTGGGTGCTGGGGTGGGGCCCCCAGGAAGTGACCTGAAGTCTAACTGGAGGGGGAAGGTGCCCTGGCAGAGCCTGAGCGGAGAGAAGAGGGAGAGTGTGCGTCTGCAGCCACCAGGCAGCTCTGAGAGGCCTTGAGGCCCATGATCTCAGCCCCTGGACTCCTGCACACCATCCCACAGCCTGATCAGGATCTCCTGCCCCAGCCAGCCTGACAGCCCAAGGCCTGGCGGGGGGAGGGGGGTAGATGTAGGGGAGCCTGGAAACCCCTGGCTGCCCAGGGCCCCGGGGCCTGTGCAGGGAGGGTGGCCATAGCTCTTGGGGACGAGTCTGAGTGGAGGGCCTGTGTGGTCACAGACTGTGCAGTCTCCCTGCCAGAGGGGGGTGGGTGCTGTTTGGGGGCCCCGTGCTGGGCACATAGGGTACAGGGGCATGTCCCCAAAACCACACAGGTCTGTTGCACATGCTCATGCCTTGCCCTCCTGGAGGACTTCAACAGGCCTGCCTGGGTCCCTGGGCACATCCCAAAGGCTACAGGAGATCTTCCCCGGGCCCTCAGGCAGGCCAGCTTCCGGGGGGGCCTGATAAGAGCTGAGGCTTCTGGAACCCGAGGGAGGGCATCTAAGAGAAAAACGGAGAAGGAGGGCCAGACACACCGTTTGGGGGCAGTGCAGGGAGGAACGGGCAGGAAGGAGGTGGATCCCACCCCCTGGCTCAGAGGATCCTCCTGCCCACCTTCCAGGTGATCCCAGTAGGTCACCGAAGCACCCTGCGTCTGTCCCCAGCCCAGAAGTGTCAACTGGAGTCCCAGTTGGAGGCCCTGAGACCCAGGAGGGGACCCCCACCCAGGCTTCTGCACCCCAGGCCATGGGGGGGTGGGGGTGAGGTCTTGAGAGTCCAGGGGGCACCCAGGGCCCTTCCAGCCTCTGCAGCCTGGGCTCTGATTCTCCCAGAGCATCAGGGGTCCTGGGCAGAGCCCCCCAGTCCTGCTCTGCTGCCACAGCATGGGGGGTAGGCAGGAGCACAGGAGGCGCGGGAGGCCTCACGCCCCCGCCCCCCGGCCCAGACCACTTCCAGCACCTGCTGAACGAGTCGGAGCGGGCGCTGCAGGACGCCTTCCCCAGCGCCTTGGGCGAGCTGTACGCGCAGAGCGCCAAGGCCTTCCGGGACCTGTACGCGGAGCTGCGTCTCTACTACCGCGGCGCCGACCTGCACCTGGAGGAGACGCTGGCCGAGTTCTGGGCCCGCCTGCTGGAGCGCCTCTTCCGGCAGCTGCGCCCGCAGCTGCTGCTCCCGGACGACTACCTGGACTGCCTGGGCAAGCAGGCCGACGCGCTGCGGCCCTTCGGGGAGGCCCCGCGCGAGCTGCGCACGCGCGCCACGCGCGCCTTCGTGGCCGCGCGCGCCTTCGTGCAGGGCCTGGGCGTGGCTGGCGACGTGGTCCGGAAGGTGGCCCAGGTGCGCACAGCGGCCCGGGCTCTCGGCAGCCGCCGCCCCTACCCCCCGCCCCGGTCTCCCCGTGCCCCCCTTGCCCTGCCTCCCAGCCCAGCCCCCTGGGCCCTAGGGCGTCTGGCCATCTCCCTGACCCTGGGCTGCTGCCCACCCCCGCGTCCGCGTCCGCGTGCACACAGCATGTCCCAGGACGGCTCTGGTGTGGGCAGCTGTCCAGTCCCATCCTCCGTCGGGCTGGGTCCCAAGCAGGACGGGAAGGCAGAAGGGCGTGGGGCTGGATGCTGAGCCAACTTGCAGGGGTCAGGTGGACGGGAGCCAAGGGGGTAACATCGCTCAGAGACCAGAGCAGGCTGGGGCCTGAGGCCTTCAGGGCCAGCAGGGTGCCTCCCCCAAGGGGCAGCCCGAGTCAGACCCACACAGCCCCGGCTGTGAGCCACCTCCCCCTCCAGCTGGGGTCCTTAGCAAGTCCTCCTCCCAGCCCAGCCCCGGTCCCGTCATCTGCACGGAGGGCAGGCACACTCACGCTTCCCCGTGAGGCCCAGTGACAGCACTGTTCCAGGGAGTCGCGTGCCGGGACGGCGGCAGTGAGGAGCATGAGCGGCCCCACCCTGGGAGCCTGCTTGACCCCCTGAGATGAGACAGGGTCCCCAAGAAGGACTAGGGCCAGGGGGCAGATCTGCAGCCCCCTGACTTCTGTCCAGAGCCCTCCAGCCTGGGGCTCCTTGGGGGACTGGGCACACCCCGCGGCAAGGCGGGGCTCAGGCTGCCTTGCCTCCCCAGGTGCCCCTGGGCCCGGAGTGCACGAGGGCCGTCATGAAGCTGGCGTACTGTGCACACTGCCTGGGGGTCCCTGGCGCCCGGCCCTGCCCTGACTACTGCCGCAACGTGCTCAAGGGTTGCCTGGCCAACCAGGCCGACCTCGACGCCGAGTGGAGGAACCTTCTGGGTGAGCAGTCACTGCCACGTGCCAGAGCAGCCCAGGGCCTGCAGGAGCGGGGACAAAGCCAGGCTGTCCTCTGGAGCACCTGGCCGTGGCCCTGGGAGGGGGAGGGTCCCCGGGTCAAGGGACAGGCCATTTTGAGCAGGGTGTGACTCAGACTGCTGCCTGGTACGCAGCCCTCTGGGGTCATGGCTCCTCGTCCCCCCCACCCCCACGAGCAAGCACATACATGCAACCCGCCTGTGACCTGGGCTGGGCCGCCGTGAGCCAGCGCACACGCACTGCTGACTTGCGGCGGGCCGGCCGGCATGTACATGTGCTGCGCAGGGTGGACCGACGCGCATGCACATCGCACGTGTGAGCAGACATCGCTGACGTGAGGCACGTCAGCGCCCGATGCCAACCTCTCTACATCCTAACATGCGCTGACACAGCGGGCCAACACACATACATGCTGACGTGTGCTCACGCGTGTGTTAGGACGTGACCCGAGCCAACACGTGTCAGCTGGCATGCACGTGGTAGGCCAGTTCAGTTCGTGCGAGCACCCATAAGAGCTGACGTGTCCGCGAGCGGACACCTGGTGGGCCGGTGTGCGTGCGCGTGCGTGAGCTAGCATGTTGATGTAAGGTGGCTAGTGTGCGTGTTTACAAAACGCCCCATGTGCGTATGTTCACACTTGGCCAGACTCCATGGTGCTCATCACCGACAAGTTCTGGGGCCCTTCGGGAGCAGAAAGCGTCATCGGCAACGTGCATTTGTGGCTGGCAGAAGCCATCAATGCCCTCCAGGACAACAAGGACATACTCACAGCCAAGGTGCGGGCGAGCGGGTGCAGCGGGCCTGGAGGGGCATCCCAGAGATGGCCTCGTGCCCCTCTGGGACCCCTGTGGTCTTCCCCCAGGTCATCCAGGGCTGTGGGAACCCCAAGGTGAACCCCCAGGGCTCCGGGCCCGAAGAGAAGTGGCAGCAGGGCAAGTTGGTGTTACAGGAGAAGTCTCCCACGGGCACACTGGAGAAGCTGGTGAGCGGCCTTCGGCCGGCCAGGGCCCTGGCTGGGCGGGGGAGGGGAGGGCAGGCCAAGCAGGCCACCCCATGACCTGACCACTGCCTCGCAGGTCACGGAGGCCAAGGTGCAGCTCCGAGATGCCCAGGACTTCTGGATCAGCCTCCCCAGCATGCTGTGCAGCGAGAAGGTGGCCATGAGCAGTGCCAGTGATGACCGCTGCTGGAACGGCATGGCCAAAGGCAGGTGGGTGCTGCCCGGCTGACCTCAGGCCTCACCCGGGTCCCTTGTCTGGCCTGTGTCTCCAAGTGCTGTGTGCACAGGGCCGTGCCCGACGCCAGGCCCACAGGACGATGAGGGAAGCCCGGACAGAGGTCTGGGCCAGCTCTCTGCGGCATGCACCCTGCTCGGTACATCCACACTCCACTTCTGGATGTGATGCACATCCACACTCCAACGGCCGCGGGGGGTCTCAGGCTTGCCAGCACCTGGACAGGAGGAGAGGGGATGGGAGGGCATGCCAGGGAAGCAGCCCTTGGCAGGGGGCAGGCAGTGACCCAAGGCCTGTCCTCGGCCCCCAGATACCTCCCAGAGGTGATGGGCGATGGCCTGGCCAATCAGATCAACAACCCCGAGGTGGAGGTGGACATCACCAAGCCCGACATGACCGTCCGCCAACAGATCATGCAGCTGAAGGTCATGACCAACCGGCTCCGTGGCGCCTACAGCGGCAATGATGTGGACTTCCAGGACGCCAGTGCGGGCGGGGCCCCAGGGACGGGAGCCGTGGGGGGGGGGGGGGGGGGCGCAGGGGAGGGGCCCTCCCAGCCCCTGGGCCCACACGTGGCTCTGGCTGCTGCTGCTGCCCGGGCATGGACACCAAACAGCTCCCCCCCACCCCCCACCCCCACACAGCCGCGTCCCCAAGCACGGCCGAGCCTGGCCAGGATGCCCATCAAGCGTTGGCAGGCCCGGGCGGGTCGGGAGCTGTGCCTCCCGTGGAGGCCCCCGTGGCCGGGGGAGGGGCAGGGTCCCCGGCGCTCGGGGTCCACAGCCAGGCGGGCCTGCTGGAGCCTCCTGTCCTCCCCCCAGGTGATGACAGCAGTGGCTCGGGCAGTGGTGACAGCTGTCCGGACGACCTCTGTGACCGGAGGGTCAGCAAGAAGAGCCCCGGCTCACGGACGACCCTGACCCACGCCCTCCCCGGCCTGTCGGAGCGGGAGGGCCAGAAGACCTCGGCGGCGAGCTGTCCCCAGCCCCGCGCGTCCCTGCTGCTGCTTCTCCTCCCCCTGGTCCTCTCAGCCCCCAGGCCCACGTGGCGGTAACTGCCCCAGGCCCCAGGGGCCGAGGCCAGGAACTGACTTTGCCGAAACACAAAAGAGACGATATTTAATTCTCCTCGGCCTGGAGGCCCCAGGGCAGCACAGGGAGGGACGGTGAGGGACCCCAGCGCTGTAACTGCACTGGGGTAGGGCGAGGGGCGCGGGCCCTCCTGGCCTCACTCCGCCGGCTACCCTGGCTTTTAATTTTGTATGAGGCCCTCAGGTCAGCCAGGAACAGTGTCCCCAAAAGCCATGTATTTCAGGGACCTGGGGGATGCCGGTGGCCACCTCCCGCCTGCCTGCCTGCGCCTCTCCCCCCAGCTCCCTGAGCAGTGTCCCGCTGGAGAGCGCGAGTCTGTGCTTTCCTCTCCTGCCTCCTCCCACGGAGAACTTCTGGGCTCCAGGTGTCAGAAACCAAGGCCCACCCCTGGGCGCCTAAGGATCCCCGGGAGGGCATTGGGTTTTCTGCCATCCAGGGTCTAGCAGGGCCTATTGAGATTATGCATGAACCCTTCAGACTCAGCCAGGCCCCCATGATGCTGTGGCCCACCAGAGGCCCTCAGCATCAGGGTGAGCTCTAACTGGGAAGGCACCCTTGCTGACCAGTGTGTCTGGACCTCATTCACTCCAAGGACCAGCTGCAAGGGTCCGGGGTGCACAGATGGGCCGCCGTGGGCACAGCCTCACCACCTCTGGGCACTGCTCTTGGCTGACCCTCGTGTGGGGCTGGGGGTGCTGATCCTGGTGATCCCAGGAGAGCTGGCTGGGCCCTCCACAGACGTGGGCACCCCCTTTGAACGTGGGCCCCGCGCCTGCACAGGGCCCTGTGGCTGTGCAGAGGGGCTGCGCACCCATGCCCCTGCCTCTCATCCCCACCAGGCCCAGGGCCCCCCACTTGGGGTGACGCACATGGGGCTGGAGGCCACACCTGGCCACAGGATGCGGGTGGCTGGTGAAACCTCAGCTCGTCCAGGAGGCCTGGCCCCGAAAGCCAGAGGGCCACCCGAGTCCCTCCTGACCCCGCCAGCGCCTGGGGGCCTGGGGGGCTTTGACAGTTAAGGGCTTTTCCAAACATACATACATTCATAGACGCTTTCCATCTCTTCACACAGAGCTGCTTTTCGGCTCCTCCTCCCAGAGCTTGGAAGGGCTGGGGCTTCCGGGACCTGGGGGCACCCCTGCTCACTCAGGCTGTCCAGGCCCGGGACCCTCCCTCCCTCCCTCCTGGGCCCTAGCTGCTGTGGGCCCTGGGGAGGGGGCTGGACCCCGCCAGGGGCTCCGGCAAGGGGACCCTCGAGGGTCCATGGGATGCTGAGCTGCTGTGGCCAGGGACAGCAGTCCTAACCAGCACCGGGGCCCGACAAGGGCACTTAGCACTGCTTTGCCTCGCCTCTCACGCTGGTCAGGGCCCCCAGCCTGTGTCCCACCAGGCAGCGCAGTCCCACGGGCACCCCCACCCTGTAGTAACCCTGCTTGTGCCAGACTGGGGGGCTGGGCCCAGGGCCTCCTTCCCTGTAGGTGAGGGCCAGCTGGATTCTCAGGGGCTCTGGGGCAGTGGTTGCCCGCCGTCCCCACGGGGCCCTGCACTGTAGGTCTCTGGAGGGGGCGGCCCCGGCCAGGCGGTGTCAGCTGGTGTCCTATGCTCTTGAGTCCTTGTACGAATAAAAGGTTGGAGAGCTTGTGTGGCTGCCACGACCCCATCCTGGACAGCTCGGGCAAGTGCGCGTCCCTGGGCCGTGACAACAACGCAGGGCGCGCTGGGAGGTGGGGAGGGGCTTGCGCCCACACTGCGCCCCTGGTCTGTGTCTCTACGCCCCACCTGCTGCCCACTCCTTCCCTGCTCTGGACACACATCCTAACGCATGGCCCAGGAAGCTTCCAGTTCCTGCCAAGTAGCCTCAGAGATGCCCAGGAGGCCAGAGCGCGGGGACCAGCGTGGTTCTGAGGCCAGGCCTGTCTGGACATCCCGATGGTCCGGTCTGTCCCCCATGCCGAGGAGCCCTGCTGCCTCACCAGAGGCTCCTCCCCCACTGGCCTGCCCTGCCGAGCCGAGTCCTGCACAATACCTGAGCCAGAGCTGCCAGCCCCCACGCTCACCCCCCAGGGCACTTTGGCCCCGCCAGTGCCCTGGCCTCCTGGCAGCACATCCAGCGCAGGGCCCAGGACCGGCTGCCCAGCAGAGCCTGGAGGCCAGCCCGGAAGCAAGAGCTGCTGCAGGGTCACTTTATTTGGGAATTGCGGCCACAACTAGTCTGCCTGGTGAACGTTCGATAAAGCCTCTCTGTCCCCGCGGGCCTGAGTGCCGAGGAGCCAGCAGCCGGGACCCCGCTCCCTGAGCACAGGGGGGCTGGGCTGCATGCCCTGGGAGGGCAAACGCAGCTTCTCCAGGGGTTGCAGCTCCTTGGGGGCCCCTGGCCCCAGCAACGGCCTCCCCTGCAGAGCAGCGACCGTGGGCTCATGGGCCCACCCTTCCTGGAGCCCTGGGATGGCGGGGTGGTCGAGCTCCTCCCAGGAGGAAGGGGGGGGGAAGGCCTCCCTCCCTGGGTGGGCTGGGGGACAGCCTCGACAGCCTCGGGAGTTCACAGAACAGGTGGGTTGCTAGACACTCATTCCTGGTTGTACGTGGAAAAGGAGCTCTTTGGCCGGCCTGGCAGCTTCGGGGTCTCAGGCTTCTGGCTCGCCTTCTTGCCCAAATGCTTTTGGAAGCTCTGTGTGAACGAAGCTGATTCCATTTTCCCCGTGAGGGAAAGAAGGACACAAGTGAGGTGGGCTTCCAGCACAAGCCGGGGGCAGGTGGGGAGGGGCCACCCGGCCCACAGCAGACCAGGTGCTGGTCCCAGTTCATCCCTCCTGAGACACCCAGGAAGCCGCAGACTTGCGGACCGGCCCCCGGCCGGCAGAGGGCAGCCAGGTCCTCGGCGCCTCCTGTGGGCAGGCCCGCGTGGCACTCTGCGTGCACACTCTCGTGGGAACGCACACCCTCCTCCCCTCCAGGGGACCGGCGGTCCTTTACCTGGAGACAAGCCCTCTGTCCAGAAATCGCACGTATCATCAAAGTCCTAGGTCTAGTTCAGGGTAGAGAACAGATTCCCTCGTGAACGTGGAAGGATTGGAACCAAGGGCCTGTGTCCTGCTGGGAACAACATAGGTGGCAAGTCCCCTGTCCGAGCTGTCAAAGGTGGGGGTGAGTCTAGGGCAGGTGACGGGGCCCGGATGGGACCCAGTGAAGGGCAACCTTGGTGAAGGGCAACGCTTCTCTCCCTCCCTCGCGTGGCCTGAAGATGCAAACAGGTAGCAGAAGCCCGTTTCCGGGCCCGGCCCGGGAAGGCGGAGAAGCCAGCCAGCCAGGAACCTCTCGGGAATCTCCAACGACATGGCACCAGCAGCGGGAACCCGACAGGCCCCCCAAGCAAGAGCGAGCAGCGGGGGAAAACACCAGGACGCGTTGGTGTCGACGCTCACAGCGATGCTGCCCCTGCAGACGGCTCGGCGCGCTGGACAAGGCAAGGAACGTCACAGTCCGCAGCCATCAGCGGGCTCCAGAGCAGGGGGAGGGCCCACACGGGGGCCAAGAAAGCTTTGCTGCAGGGGCTCTGCCCAGAAACCGCCTCCCCAGAGCAGGGGGTTCCACTGGTCCTCAGCAGGTATCAGGCAGGGCTCCCCCGCCCAGGCAGAGTGAGATGCCCTCGGGAGAAGGAGTCACATATCCCCAGTGGTGGGAACTCAAATTAAAAATTACAGCATGCCAAAAAACACCCACCACCCCGAGCCAGAGCCCGAGAATGTCAGGTCGTGGGGCAGCTGGTCTACAGAGTGTTGTGTGGTGTCAGAGACGGAAGCCCTCAGGTTAGAACAAGCCCACTGTTTAAAACAAAACAGGAGACTGGGAAAAGCACCATCTGGAGCTCAGATGAGGACCCTCCCCACACAGGACATGGGGACCCCCCTGAGGAGGCGGGGTCCCCCCACAAGAGGTGGGGACCACACAAGAGGTGGAGACCCCCCACAAAAAGCAAGGGCCCCCCACAGGATGTGAGGACCTCCATAGGAAGTGAGGGCCCCACAGGAGATGGGGACACCCCATAGGAAGCAGGGACCCCCCAATAGGAGGCAGGGACCCCCCACAGGAGGAGGGGTCTTCCCCACAGGAAATAAGGACCCCACAGGAGGTGGGGCCCCCATAGGAAGTGAGCACCCCACAGGAGGCAGGGATCCCCCAGAGGAAGTGAGCACCCCACAGGAGGCAGGGATCCCCCAGAGGAGGTGGGCACCCCACAGGAGGCACGTTGGCAGGAGCTCCATGCCTTCGGCCGGGTGTGAGAGGGGGCCCAGTGAGTTGGGAGTTTCGTAGAAAGGGAAGCCCCCCCACCTCCTCCACAGGTTGGCAGCCTGAACGCAGCCCCCAGACTACAGAAGACCATGCCAGTTTGAGTCCATCTGGAGAAAATTCTGGAAAAGGCAAGTCTGTGGGGAAGGGAGCAGATGAAGAGCTGCCGGGGGGGGGGGCGCGGGTGGAGAAAGCATGGAAGCTAACCGGTGCCGGGCCCTCGACTAGCCACATGGCAAGGATCGAACAGGCCCCCACCTCACACCATCAACAAGAATACTGAGGATGGACTAAGAAGCAAACTGCGGAAAGCCACATTTACAACCACAGAGAAGACAGTGGGACAGTAAGACCCGCAGACACAGGAAGCACTCTGGAGCCACGGAGCCACGAGGATGCCGTGGGCAACTGTGGCCACACCGATATTCTGTCCTGCACGAAGACAGACCAGACACGGAAACGCAGGCTGTGGCACACATCAGAGGCTCCTGCCATCGAGGACAGAGCCATCCCCACGCAAACATGGGCAGCAATCACACAGCCACGGAGGCGAATCCCAGACACGGGACTCCAAATGCCCGATAAATAATAAATAGGATGGGGGCCGCCTCGGTGGCGCAGTCGGTTAAGTATTCCGACTCTTGACTTCGGCTCAGGTCGTGGTCTCAGGGTCATGAGATAGAGACCAAGCCCCGCGTTGGGCTCCGCACTCAGCGGGGTGTCTGCTTGGGATTCTCTCTCTTCCTCTCCCTCTGCCCCTGCCCCCGCTCGTGTGTGCATGCGCTCGCACTCTTGCTCTAATAAATAAATCTTTAAATAATAAATAGGATAAATAACCACTAGTTACATATGAAAAAGTGCTCAATTTTCCTTGTCATCAGGGAATGCAGAAAGAGATTTTCCAAAGCATTGTGCAGTATAAAATCTCACAATGGAAAACAGTTCCACGTGCCTTTTAGGGACACAGGAATGAAAAGCGAAACCATCTAATGGGGTAAGAGTGGAGGGCTAGCTGCACCGCGTTCCAGTTCTTTAACAACCAGGCATGAGATGAGCGCATCTCAGTGCGGACATCTGTGCGGACAGGTGTCCCACCCAAGTGGTGGCAGGTCCAGGACTCCTTACTATTTTGTGTTTTTTTTTAAATGTTCACAGTTGAACCAGATCAGATGCAGGTTTTGTGGGGCTGTGAAGCTTTTAAAGTGTGTGTGGGGGGGGATTCTTTAAAATAAAAGAACCCAAACCACAAACAGAACTAAGCCGGACACCCTTGCTCGTGGTCAGCCTGCAGCTGTGGCCCAAGGAAGGAGGAAACTCCCCAGGCTCCAAGGACGGGGGGCGGGGGGGGCCCCACTCTGTGGCTGGGAAGGAACCCACAGCTCCTATGTTTTCTGTGTCCTGCCTGGGACCCACCTGGCCACCCCACTGCCTGTCTCTCCAGAGGTCACAGAATGCTGGATTCTGGGTGGAACCCTGACAACCACAGGTTCCAGGCCGTGTGGGTCCCTCACCAACATTCCAGACTGACCATCCCTCTCCATCCTGAGCTCATCTCAGGCTGTTCCCCTCTCAGGCACCCCAAATCGCCTCTGTTCCCAGCTTCCTGGGCACCTCCTCCCAAGGCTCCCTTGACCTTACCTGGCCACCCCTCAGGACGCTGCCTGCTCTCCCAAGAGCCCAGGTATGGAGCGTCTGGGGAGGGGTCATAGCCACGAGCCTGGTCCCTCCATCTCCCCAGCCCTGGCCCTCCCTTCATGCCCTGAGGGCGGGGCTTCCCCTCAAAAACACCATCCTTGCCCGGCCTTGTTGGCTCCCCTGATCTAAGTGAAACCCATCAACCCCTCCACACGCCTCCTCCAGAGCGCATCCACCATAGATGCCGCTTGCCCAGTGCCCTGCGGGCTGGCTCCCCAGCCTGAGCCTCCCTCACTCGCCCACTGCCTGGCCCTCTCCCCCCAGTGCCCTCCTGACCTGCTGTTTCTCCACCTGCACCAGGCTCTGCTGTAGGCCAGCTCCCCTAGAGCCACGGGCACTTGCAAGCTCGCCGTGAAGCCACGCATCTGGTCACCCGGCGGCACCCGGCATGTCTCCACCCTCCACCTGCCCCACCTCACCCGCTCCCCATGGTGGCCTCCTAGAGCTGGGGAAGGGAGCAGGGCACCTCTTTCCCGGCCCGAGGACCCCAAGAAGCCCGGGCGGGTGGCCGAGTGGAGCCCAGAGGAGCAGGAAGCCGGGAGCGAGGTCAGGGGATGGGTGAGCAAGGTGGCTGTCCGGGCACACTCCCAAGCCAGAGGAAGGGTGGGAGTGGCAGGGAGACAGAAGGCAGGTGAGCTAGTCTCGGAGCACCCTCAGCAAGCTGACCCCTGAAGA
This sequence comes from Mirounga leonina, assembly GCF_011800145.1. Taxonomy (NCBI): domain Eukaryota; kingdom Metazoa; phylum Chordata; class Mammalia; order Carnivora; family Phocidae; genus Mirounga; species Mirounga leonina. The sequence goes on along the minus strand of NW_023270377.1, from coordinate 1,063,727 downwards.
GCTGCCTGGGTAAGCCCCCCATTAAACTCAGCCCTCCACCTGCTCAGCACTACCCCTCTATACACGCACGCACACGAACACGGAAACACACATGCACACACGAGCACGCACACACACAGGGGCACACACACTCCACGGCCCGGCGGAGCAGAAGGTCCCACACTCCTGGCTCCCCCTTGCCAGTTCTGTGGGCCACCCCCTCTTCCCACAACCACTCCCCACAGCAGGACCAGCGCAACACACCCTCAGTATGCTCTCCATCACTGACGACGTCCACCCCGAGGGCCCTCCCACATCTTCCTTGACCACTGAGCGCATTCCCTGCAGCCTGTCTCCCGCATGCTGGGCATTTCTATGCTGAGCTCTGCCCCTGCCCCAGCAGGCTCTCCCCTGAGCACCCACCCTGCCCACACCACTGCCCGGCTGGTCTCCCTCCTGCCCTCACCACCCTGATGCTCAGGCCCGCCGAGGCCTTCCGCTCCCGAGGTGTCTAGGCCCTCACAAGTCACCAGGCCCTGCGCTCCGTCCCATCTGAGCACACACCCCACCACTGTCCTCCCACACCCTCCCAGTCCCAGGGAGGCCAGACCCCCACGACAGTGAGGCCACAAAGCAGGGGCAGGGAGACAGGTGGTGGCTCGGCGAGGGGCCTGGCCTGGGCACGGTGGGACCCCCATTCTGCAGCAGGGCCTAAGTGACCAGAACTGCCACGTTCGCAGGGAGCCAATGGGCTGCGCACACTATGGCCAGAGGAGAAGGGAGGCGGGTCCCCCAGAGCAGCCGGGACACCTCACGCTCAGAGAGCAGAAGCAGGTAGAGGGGCTCAGCATCACAGAACTTTCCGAGGAGGGAGCTGCGCTCCGCAGCATTCCCCAGGACAGGTGCCCAGGCAGGCACCCCCTTGGTCCACACTCGGGCAGTGCCGGGCCTCCACTCAGACCAGCTGCCCGCGTCGCTCAGGACCTGAGGGGTGGCTGGCTGCTGGCTGGGCTGCACCCTGCTCCGGCTGGAGTCTCCAGGGACCATCGCGGGAGGGAACAGAGGGCACGCAGGACGCACAGTGTGTCTGGCCGGGCCAGCCTCTCCACAGCCCTCCCCCCGCCCCCCCCAGAACTTGGTACAGAGCAGGGGGTGAGACGCGCACCCCTCCCGCCCCGATGCACAGCGCCCAGTAAGGGCCGGGGCAGAGGCACCTGGGTCGGTGTATTCTGAAGATACAGGCAGCTGGATTCCTGACGAGCGCAAAGGTCCGGGTGACAGAGAGGCCAGGGCGGGGAGACCGGGACGTGGGGGCACTTCACGCAGAGGCACCACGTGGACTGAACAGCCAGACCAATGCGTTAAAGGAAGTCTAGAGAAAAAGATTTAAGCTGGAATGATTAACTTTGGCGTGCCAATCCGTAAAATGTAACGCCTGGATCCTTTTAAGAAATCGGCTCGAAGCATCCCGTGTAGACACAAGGCTGCCGCGCGGCCACTGCCAACTAACAGCGAGCCCCGGGCGAAGAAAGAGCCACAGACGCGGAACAGAAACAGGATCCTGCGCGGGCATCCGCAGCGCCTGCCACCAACCCAGACAGCTGGGGCCAGGCGCGGCGCTGCGGAGACCAGGGAAGCCCCGGGCCGCAGGGAGGAGGGGCTGTGCCCCCCCAGGGGCCGCAGGGGAGGCGGGGCTGTGCCCTTCCCCTGCCCCCTCCCCCCCCACAAGCACGCAAGGAGGTGGGCCTGTGCCCTCCTGTGGGGTGACCCCTCCGTGCCTAGCCTGCGTCCTCACAGCAACAGAGCTCTGCTGGGAACACCGTACCTGTCCTGCTGGAGTCTGGCAAAGGGGGCATTTCTCCCACGGGACAGCTCTCCCTTCTAGAACGCAGACTCCCTCAAGGGTAGGGATCCAGTTATCTTGTCCTCTGTGAAATTCAGGTGCCAGAAGCACGGCGGTCAGAGGATAATCGCTCAATGCACCTGTTGACCCAGAAGCTGGAGTGGCCTCCACAGCAGCCTTCTGGGAATGGGGGAAGAGCCACAGGAATGGGGGAGCAGACCCAGGTGGGGGCGGGTAGGGGGGCTGGAGCAGGGGGGACAGTGAGCGATGGGTACAGGGAGGACTTTGATGGGACACAAGTGGGTGCAGGAGCAAAGTGGGCTGCAGGGACAGAGAGGCGGGCAGGGGCGGTGGTGGCAGGAGGTTCTAGAAGTGGCCCGATTGGGCCAAACTTGGAAGGCAGAGCTGAGCAGACTTCCTACAGGGTTGGCCTAAGGAGAGATGGGGAGAGCAGCCAGTGGGGACTCCTCCGCTCAGGAAACCATCAGACTGGACGGGGACAGCACAGCCTTACCTGGAAGCCTCAAGCCATTGAAGACGCCACGTCTCCCGATCACACTAAGCAATCAGGATAGTTACAAAGTGTCAACAGGCCAAATCTGCATACAAGTTGAATAAGCACAGACTAACAGCTAGCGCCTTTCACAGGGAAACGGAGCGCTGGCTGGGCTGTCCCGCAGTGGGGACAGTGCATCGGAGGCTGCGGGAGCCACAGCCGGATCGTCCTTGCACCTGCCGCGGGATTTGGTCACCACCAGTCCTGTGGAGAAAGGACAGGACTAGTGGTGCCAGCTGGCTCTCAGATCTCTCACAGTAATTCTGGGCAACTGTAAAATTCTAAGCAAAACAATAATGAAGATTGTTTTTAAAATCCGGGCGAACCTTGTATAATCTCAGTCTGGGGACTGCTTCCTAAATCTGCCAGCAAACCAGACCCTGAAACAGGACAGATGGATTTGACAACAGAGCGAAAAACTCCATGGAGTGAAGTTCAAACGGAGAGAAGTTTGGTCCCACAAGAGGGAGAGGCAGCAGGGAGGGCGGCAGGGTGTGGGGAGAGCTCCCCGAGGCTGGAAGGGCAGGCGTCTCTGGTAACAGACCCGAGGAAAAACCTCAACGCCGTGTTCCCACATCCGAGTGTGGAGAGGACTTTCAGCTCGTGCGTGGATCCCCGGAAGACAGGCAGTGCACCTTGCGGGCTCATTACCGACCCAGTGTCGCAGCGCGGACACGCCCCCCAGCCTTACCAGCAAGCGGGCTAAGAAGACAAGACTGATGATGGGAACGCTCCTAAAATCTGAAAATGCAACCTCTGTGAATCCTGCCCAAAGTAAAACTAGGTGGAAGGTGTGTGCACAGCCCCCTCCGCGAGTGAGCCCTGAAACAGTAGATGCCCGGCGGCCAGGTGGTGGGCGGATGCCTCAGTTCCTTCAGGAAAATGGTAGGATGCACACAGTGCACCAGAAAGGTAGGTTAAAGTCACAAAACGAGCCACTTAACTAAAAACAAATGGAGGGACACATGACAACACGCGTGTGCATACGCATGGGGGTGCATGAAGATGCACTCTGTGTGTACCTGGGCACAGATTAAAATCTAGTATGTTCAGGTTATCTGTTCCTGAGCAGTAAGACTAGGAGGATTTTCAGTTTTCATTTTCTTGTGTTTTTTAACAATGGGCGTAGATTGCATGCATAATCAGAATAAAAACAATACTATTTTCATTTGGGGAAAATTACGTTGCAGAAAAATATATCAAAGCATAGAAAGTTCGTGGTTAAGTTTAGAACATACAGATCACGCTCCCACATCCCGAGCGTGTGGCGCGTGGTGCGTGTGTGTGGTGTGGCGGGTGGTGTGGGAGGGTGTGATGGACGGCGTGTGTGATGGACGCGGCGTGTGCGGACAGACACAGATGGGACTGGAAGCACACACCAAGGTACTGGTAACTTCGGGTTTGGGGATAACTGCCATTTAATCTCGTCCTACTTTTGTGTGTATACATACAGATCTCTAAACGTCATATAATTAACAGTGTAAGTTCGAAATTAGGAGGTGCTCATTAGGAGCACTTCCTTTCCTAGCGGCTGAGGTGGGAGCCGCCCACACGCCCCTGGGGGCTGCCCCCAGCCCCGGCCCCTCCCCGGGAAGGCCCTCCACAGCCCCAGCCGGGGGCAGGACCGGCTGATACAGAGCTGCAGAGCTACACACAGGCTTGTTTCTCCTTGTGCCTACGTGCTCTCCTCACCCCTTTACCTGGGAGCCTCCCCAGCAAGCTTCCCACATAAGGGGCCCCATCTAGACAAGAGACCCAGGAATTCAGGCAAAACCACGGCTGCAGGTGGGGCTGCCTTGACCTGCAAAAAGCGGCCTAGCTGGGGTCCCTGCACAGGCTCAGCACCCCTCCTTTCCCAACCTCCTCTCCCACCTGCCCTGCCCCACCCCCTCCTCCTCCCTGGCCATGCCCCCCACCTTCTTGCTCAGGACTGGCACCCCAGTCCTCAATCCTCCCTGCCCCCTTCCTCCCACCTCTCCACGAAAGCACACCCATCACCACTGTGCAGTGCTGACTCAGGCACCCCCACACTCCCGTCTCAATCACGGCGATTTTCCTATCCACCGTCCCCGCCCCAGAGCCTGCCTGATGCACACACACACTCGGTAAATGCACGTGGAAGATATGGACACCCCCCCCTTCTGGGGACCAGCAGGGGGCCTGGAGCCTTCCAGCAGGAGTGCAGATGGAGAGCCGGGGCTGGGAGCACCTGGGAAGCCCCAAAACGTTCCCCAGCGGTCCAGGAGTGACCTTCCGGTAGTAGTCTCTAGAGCGAGCTCCAGTCCTGACCCTCATCCTCCCAGCCTTCCCATCAACTGACAGATGCCAGGCACCGATTGGCCAGGGAGAACCTCGGAAGCTCTGGGCTTTGTCTGGGTACGGGCCGGCGGAGCAAGGCAGGGAGGGTTAAACACACACGCAGTGGGGCCACTTTATTGCGAGGTCAGGAGGAAGACGTCATGCACAGCCCTGTAGGTGCAGACGTCCTGCACGAGGCCAGCAGCCTGGAGGCGCCCCGAGGTGTGGCTGCCAGCAGGTGAGGATCACGGTGGCGGCAAGGCCTGCCGCTGGGCCCCCCCCCAGGCCTCGGGCATCCAGCTGTTCCGGCCATTGAGATTCTTCCGCCCTCCTGTGCAAGTCCTCCAGGTGGGGCCCTGGAGGAGGAACTGGCAGGGAGGAGGAAGGTGAGGGCCTGGGCTGTCCCCGAGGAGGCACAGACGCAGGCCCCCTGCAGGAGTGCAGAGGGACCCCAAACCCCTGTGGGCCCCGCCGGCTCGCTACTGTCCGGTGGTGTCACCTGGAACACAGCGCTCAGCTCTGCGAGCCCTGGGCTCCCGGCTCAGCCCCGTCCTGCCCTGCATGGCGTCATGCTGGCACACATGTGGCATGCATGGCAATGACTCCATCTCTTCAAAGCAGGGGACTCCCAGCCTGGGGTCCCTAAGCCTAGGGAGCCTTGTCCAGACCCACGTGCACCCCACAGAGCCCCGCTTCACAGAGGGGCACCGAGAGGACAGTGTCGGAGCTCAGAGAGGAAGGGCCCCAGGGGCAGAGGCCCAAGGGCAGCAGTCAGGCCAGCCTTCCTGTCCCTCCACACCAAGGACAGGCTCTGAGAGACAGCGAAGCAACACCTGCCCCTCCCCGACCTGCTCAAGTCCCAGGGGACAGCCGTGCACACAGCTTTGCTCACCATTAGCTACCCTCAGAGCAGTGGTGCCCTGGTCCAGAGTCACCACCCACACACCCGCAGCTCCTCCCCAGGTCATCCCAAAGGAGGGGGCATGGGGAGGGTGGGCTGGGAGGAAGTTTCCAGAAGCAGTGCCAAGGCCAAGTGCCCCATGGCCCAGGGAAACCTGTGCCCACCAGGGCCCCCGCATGTGCAGGGGAGCCCCCCACATGTCCCATGGAGCCCCAGGGATGGTGTCCCGGTTCTGTGGGGCCCAGGCCATGCCCACCTCCAGGGAGCCATGGGCTCACAACATGTAGAGAAGAAGCAGGTGGACTCAGCGCCCTGTCTGCACACCAGGCCCATCTGGGAATTCCGGAAAGTGGCTGGAACCCGAGAGGTTTCGGGGAATAATGGAGACCTCACGCAGCAGCCCCACAGGCGGGTGCCTACATCCTCGGACACGGCAGGCCGCACAGCAGCCGGCCGGGCACGCGGACTCACCGATGACTGACAGGGTGCCGCAGTCCCGCTTGTGGAAGTCGCCCCAGGCTCTGGTCTTGCAGTATTTGCTGCAGGTCAGGATCCCGTAGCAGCGGGTGCAGGGCACCAGGCGCACTCCCACCGAGCGGCCGCACTGGGAGCAGAACTTGAAGAAGGGAATCCTGCACAGAAGCCACGTGGGCAGTGAGGCAGGGACCGCCCTCTGTGACCCGCCGTCCCCACCGGGGGCGGGGGGGGGGCTGGTGCCAGGCCCACCATCCACCACGCAGGGTGGCCACCCACACATGGACAGAAACCTGAAGTCCCCGTCCATGGATGTCCAGCACAGGGCGATTTTGAACAGGAAACACACTGTGGCCTGGAAGCCACCAGGGCCGGGTAGGGGATGATGCCGTGGCATCAGGGACCCTTCTTGCCACAGCACGGGAGGAGCGGACCCCAGCAGGCACACCCTTGAGCCCTAGGGCCTGTCCCCACTCGGCACCCCCACCTCACCCACCAGGGTTTCCTGGGCAGGTAGCTTCCAGAATGCCCACGGGGATGATCAGGTGCACATTTATGTAAAGGACTGTTCTGGAACAGCAGTGTGGGTGCAGAGCCATGATCCCAGGGAGGGGCTGGGAGGGCCCAGGGCAGTACAGCCCGTGACAGCAGAGATACCTTCAGGAAGGTGAGCCTGCACCCAAACCCCACTGGGCCACTCCACAAGCGCACCTGTGACCAACCCCATCTGCCACCCACATCTTGGCCCATGGCCCGAGAGCAGGGCCACGTTGCTCAGGGCTGGGACACAGCAACGCTGTGCTGGGCAGAGCAGGTCAGGCCAGGCCACGCTGCCCAGCCCACGGCCACCGTCAGCCAGCCACTCACCGCTCCTGCTCTTCCAGGTGCAGCGCTCTGGACGGGACAACACTTTTCCGCTTCAGCCTCTGGTAGGGGGTCAGCTCCGCTGCAGTGACAGAACCACGTTAGGCTCTGTGGGTGCTCCAGCCGTGCCGGGACGCCCACGGGCATCAGGAGCCCTGAGCTGCTGCAGTGAGCCCATTCCCGGCACTACGGGCAACCAGGTGGGACCCCAAGCCCTTCTACAGCCCGACGCAAGTTTGAGGAGTCAGAGCCTCTGACTCCCAGCCTCTGGGGAGGGGGCTTCACCCCTTGACTTCCCTCTGCTCCTGCATCCTCGGCCAGCCCTCTGCAGCCTCCTGGCCACCCCACGTCTTTGCCATTGGCTGGCCCAGTGTACCCCTCTCTCCACACCGGGAAGAGGCCACCAGGCTTCTTTGGCCTTGATCAGCTCACGATGCTCTCCAGAGTGAAGATTCCTGGCTCTGCTCTCCAGCAGCTGGCAGCAGGACACAGGGGGCCGGGGACCAAAAGCCAGTGAGGCCCCCCAACGACGGTCATGGGTTCCACTGCACCCCACCTTCCTCTCCTCAAACAGCATGTCAGCCCCCCCACCCCAGGAAGGCCGCCTAACCTCTAATTCGGCAGAAACCCCCCAAACACCTGCTGGCCCCAAGAACAGAGATGGCGGGAGCCCCTCTTTCCTCCCCATCCTCCCCGTGCACCAGAAGCCAGGGCTGCACCGCAGCTCATCCTGGGGGCTCGAGCGTGGGCCCAGGAGGCCAGCTCTGTGGCACTGTGCCCTGAGCCAGAGCTGTTGTTGTGAGGACCACACGGCCCCAAGGCAAAGCTTCTGGGAGAGGTGACGATCAAGCAGAACCGAAGTGGGTCTGATGCGGCCACAGCACTGCGGTCACTTCTTTCAAAGAACACGGGCAGAGAGAACGGAGAGCATCTCCGTGTGTTAGGGTGGTGGGACTCTGACAACTCTGTTGACCTATCGTTCGCATTCCACCCAGTGCACACATGTGAAGTGCACAGTAACGGCTTGTGGTTATCGGCCGTCGTCATCTTTACAGCATGCCCATCAGTCCAAATGCGAGCCCAGCCCCTGATAACCGCCATCCCCCCAGTCCTAGGCAACCGCTGACCTACTTTCTGTCTCTATGGATTTGCCTATTCTGGACATTTCCTATGAATGGGATCATACAGTACATGTGTGGTCTTTGGTGACAAGATTCTTTAGCTTAAAACAATGTTTTTGAGGTTCATCCATGTCCTAGCATGCACTGGTAGTCCATTCTTTTTTATGGATGAATAATATCCCATTGCACGGGTATGCCATAATTTGCTTATCCATTCATCAGTTGACAGGTATTTGGGTTGTTTCCATTCTTTGGCTTTTAGAAATAATGCTGCTATAAACATGTGAGCACAAGTTCTCATTTCTCTCAAGTACATACCTAGGAGTGGAATTGCTGGGTCATACCATAACTCTATGATGAACACTTAAGGAACGGCCAGACCGCTCTCGGAAGAGGCTGCACCATTTTACGTTCCCACCAGCGGCATGGGAGGGTTCTGCTTTCTCCACATCCTCGCCAACATTTGTTACTGACGTTTCAATTATAACCATCCTGGTGAGTATGGAGTGACAGCTTAATGCAGTTTGGTGTGTACATCACTGGGAACTAATGATAGTGAGCATCTTTTTTTTTTAATATTTTATTTATTTGTCAGAGAGAGAGCACAAGCAGAGGGAGTAGCAGGCAAAGGGAGAAGCAGACTCCCTGCCGAGCAAGGAGCCCAACGCGGGGCTCGATCCCAGGACCCTGAGATCATGACCTGAGCCGAAGGCAGAGGCTTAACGACTGGCCACCCAGGCGTCCCAGTGAGCATCTTTTCATGTGCTTGTTGACCATTTGTAGATCTTTCTTCGGAAAAATCTCTATTCATACTCTTTCTCCATTTTTAAATTCAGTTATTTGTCTTTATTATGGAGCTGTAAGATTTTTTAATTTATTCTACATACAACTCCCTTGTAAGATACATGATTTTCGATATATCTCCCATACAGTCTGTTGTCTTTTCATTTTCTTGATAGTGTCCTTTGAAGCATGGAAGTTTTCAATTTTGGTGAAGTCCAATTTATCCATTTTTTTCTTTCATCACTTATGCTCTTGGTGTCATATCTAGGAATTCATTGCCAACTCTGAGGATATGAAGATTTGTCCCTATATCCTCTTTAAAGAGATTTATAGTTTAAGCTCTTGCATTTAGGTCTTCGATCCAAATTGAATTAAATTTTGTATGTGGTGTGAGGTAGGGTCAAACTTCATTCTATTGTGTCTGGATAACCACTTGTCCCAGTACCATCTGTTGAAAACTCTGTCCTTAACCTCATTTCAAAGTGTTGGCATCCTTGTTGAAAATCAGCTGACATACACTTGTATTTATTTCTGGGATCTGCGTCCTATTCCACTGGTCCGTATGTCTGTCTTCATGCCAATGCCACACTCTTTTTATTGTCGTTTTGCAGTAAGTCTCAATTTAGGAAATATGAGTCTTTCCAATTTGCTCTTTTCTTTCAAGATTGCTACAGCTATTCTGGGACCTTTGTAATTCCATATGAATGTTAAAATTAGCTTCTCAATTTTACAAAGAAGGCAGTGGGATTCTGATAAGGAGATGTCTTATTTACTGAGGCCTCCTTTAACTTCAGCAACGTATTGTAGTTTTCAGTGTAAGTTTCACACGGCTTTTATTAAATGTATTCACAAGTATTCTATTTTTATTAATGCTGTTGTAAATGAAACTTTTTTAAATCTCATTTTTTGTTTGCTGGCTGCAATTATATAGACACACTGCTGGTTTTTGCATGTTGATCTTACATCCTGCAACCTTACTGAATGCATTCGTTAGTTACAATAGCGGAATCGTTCTATATCTGTACTTTGTATTTTAGTATTTATATGTTTAGTTTAATATTAGTTTGTTTAAAAAGTGGATTCCCTGGATTTTCAATCTGCAAGATAATTTCTGCAAAGAGAGACAGTTTAAGTTTTCCTTTCCAATCTGAATGACTTTCTTTTCCTTGCCTGGTTACACTGGGTAACACTCCAGCACATCATCAAACAGACATGGTGAGAGGACACATTCCTGTCTTTTTTTTTAAGATTTTATTTATTTATTTGAGAGAGAATGAGATAGAGAGAGAGAGCACATGAGAGGGGGGAGGGTCAGAGGGAGAAGCAGACTCCCCGCTGAGCAGAGAGCCCGATGCGGGACTCGATCCAGGGACTCCAGGATCATGACCTGAGCCGAAGGCAGTCGCCTAACCAACTGAGCCACCCAGGCGCCCTGCTTTCTGATCCTAGGGACAAAGCATGCTGTCCTCCACCATGGGGTCTGTGCACTGTGGGCCTTTTTGTAGGTCTCCCCAATCAGATTAAGCAAGTGCCCCTCTATTCCTTGTTTGTTGTATGTTCTTTATCATGAAAGGGTGTTGGATTTTGTGAAATGCTTTTTCTACATCAATTGAAATGATCATGTGGTTTTTCTTCTTCAGTCTAAAAATGGGGTGTATTACATTGATTTTGCTCTTGTTAAACCATTCTTGCATTCCAAGGTCCGGTTGCAAGCTACCAGGCGCAGAGGTGGGGCAGCCAGACGCAGAGGTGGGGCGGCCAGACGCAGAGGTGAGGCGGCCAGGCGCAGAGGTGGGACAGCCAGGCGCAGAGGTGAGGCAGCCAGGGCAGAGGTGAGGCAGCCAGTGCAGAGGTAAGGCAGCCAGGGGGCAGACGTGGGGCGGCCAGGCGCAGAGGTAAGGCAGCCAGGGCTCAGAGGTGAGGCGGCCAGGCGCAGAGGTGAGGCGACCAGGACAGAGGTGAGGCAGCCAGGCGCAGAGGTGAGGCGACCAGGGCAGAGGTGAGGCGGCCAGGGCAGAGGTGAGGCGGCCAGGGCAGAGGTG
>NW_023270377.1:1042524-1052856 GCF_011800145.1 Mirounga leonina | reverse complement strand
GCCAGGGCTCAGAGGTGGGACAGCCAGGGCACAGAGGTGAAGCGGCCAGGGTGCAGAGGTGAGGCAGCCAGGGCAGAGCTAGGTAGGACCAGCAACCCCCATCCAGAGGGAGAGCCTGTCCTATGTAACCACAGCCAGAGCGGTGACCGGTGTTACCCCTGGCGGGTCACGACCCCAACCCCCTTGGGGACGTGGATGCAAAGGCCACTGTCCCAGGTGACTCTGTACTTTCTGGGGATGCCCCGTCATGCAGAGAAGACTCAGACGGCTGACCAGGGCGCTCAGTGGCTGGTCCCGCACAGCATCCTGCTCTCCAGGGAAGCGTGCTTGGCTCTCAGCTGATGGCTTTTCTCCTGAAATCCAATTCTTGTCAGAAGCTGAATCGTCGTTACTACAGCTAAAAAGCAAACTCCCTGTGTGTGCTTAAGTGTTTTCCAGATCCGTCTCGGGATCCATAAGCTTGTCTCCCAAGTCAAATGATCCTGCAGTCCTTCCCTCCAGGCTCTCACCGAAACTCAGCTCCCTCAGGCTGGCTCTGCCGCGTGTTGCCCCTCGGCCAGCCCGCGTGGGGCCCTCAGGACCCAGGGCTGCACCTCCCAAACCAGGCAACACCAGTGGGGGGACACGGTCACCATTTCAGCCCCCAGGATGTGGCTCTCCAAGCAGAGGGCAGAACAGGTCCCCCTTCCTCCTGCTCCAGAGCTGACCACCTCGGAAACCTGTGGCCCCAGGCCGAGAGTGTCCCGAAGTCACACTCACCTGCTGGCCTTCCACGGAGCAGCAGACCTGCCCCCACGACCCCTGGCCACAAGAGAGCACAGCAGAGTCCTGGGGCCACAAAGCCCCCGCTGCTTCCCGCAGGAGGTCTGCATGGTAGCCTTAAACAGCTCAGCCGGAACCTCGCCCTGCCTCAGGCGTCGTGCCCTCCGCCAGGGGCAGCCGGACAGCCTGTGCCGGGTCCCCTGGCACTGGGCAAACACAGTGCTCCTGGACGTAGTCCCACAGTGAGGCCTGAAGACTGCCCTGGGGCCCTTCTTCTCTCCCGAGGCTCACCTCCCCACCTCTCTCAATGTCTCCTGCAGGAGCTCCTTGGAGGGCAGGACACAAGGGCGAGCTGGGCAGGGGCAGGAAAGCGCACTCTCATCCCGCCCTGCCCCGCCCCTCCCCGACAGCCTCCGGAACCAGCCCACACCCCGGAGGCTCCTCCAGGAGGCGGGAATCCCCCTCTGTGCAATTGGGAAGAGCAGCAGCTTCCCAGGCGGGGATGGCGCCGGTCCGTCCTGCCAGGCCGCTGACACCCACCTTTCTTGCTCAGGTTCAGCAGCTTCGGATCCCACTGGCTCTCCTTGGCGAAGACCGCGCGGCGCAACTGGAAGCCCATGTACTCCAGGAGCCTCTTGCGGCCCAGAAAGATCTCCCGCTCGGTCGGCATCAGCATGTGGAAGGGGCAGTGGGCGATCTTCCGGTCCTGCAGCACAGCATCCCTTCACCACCAGGAACCGCAGGGCCCCAGCGCACCACCTGGCTGGCCAGCGCCGGAGGGACACAGGCGGGGAGCCCACCCCCGTGGCGAGGACAGCACAGAACGGCACTCCGAGAGCTGCGACAGCAGCCCCACCAGCCGGGCGCCGACCAGGGTGGGCGTTGGTCCGAGGCGGGAAGGCCTGGGGCCCAGCCTTGCCCCGACACACCTGGGGCCCCAGCTCCCCTACCCCCATCACTAGTAGGACGCTCAGAGCCATACCTGGTAGAATTTGAAATACCCATAGTCGACAGCCGTGCCCACAGCCATCCTGTCCCCCTGAGTGAGCGTCACGGGGCTCAGGATGTCAGCCCCGTAATTAATTAGCCGGTCAATCTGCGGAGAACAGAGCCTGGGTCATATGTGCGTGGACGCCCCAGCCACCAGAAGGCAGGACTCGGAACCAGGGTGCCCAACGCCTTGGCCCACATCACCTGCGGCCTCCCAGTCTCTACACGGTTGCTGGACGGCAGGGCGGCAGCCTGAGGACCCGGCCCCCAGCGGGAGAGTAGGTGCTGTCCACAAGGGCTAGCGTCCCCCTTATTACCCAGGGAAGCCACCCTCTGAGCTGCGTGGAGAGTCAGCAGACGGGACAGACGTGCCGATCCCACGGAGGAGAAGTTAGGGCGGAGCCCAAGGGAGGTGCAGGCTGGGCCACCGCTCAGGACCCCCCGCGCCCCACCGCCCCAGGGAGCTGCTATGGGTCTGTAACTTGAGGCTGGTCATGGTCCCGGTCCCCAGACCAGAAGTGATAGAAGGGCAACCACCAAGCCCATCCTGACCCCCTCCCACCGCATCCGGGGCGCTCGGTGACTGCAGATGTCTGCACGCTCGTGTGGACGGAGGCGCGTTCAACGGCGTGCGTGAGCAACTTCTGGCTCCTCACCACCCATCTCATTCACAGCAAATGGCACCCAACAGAAGTGCCCGCCTCCACCCCGAGAGGGAGGGGGTGGGTTCCATAAGGAGGCTCCAGGGTCCTAGAGCTTTAGCTTGGAAGCTTAACCCGACCACAAACAGGGGCTCAGTGCGGCCCCATCCGAGCAGATGAAAACCAGGCTGTCATCCCCGCCGCTGCCCATATGCATACGGTCTACTTCCTGGCCAACTGCAAGCGGGCTGTCACTCGGGGGACACACTGCAGTCCCCAAACAGCCAGTGGAGCCCAGTGCCAGTGGGCAGGAGGCCCTGAGCCTGTCCCCAAAGGTGCTGACCCTGTGTGCAGCCAGAACCAGAGGTGCTAAATGCCTCTGTTGCTCAAGAGCTCTGACCCCCCCACATCCCGTGAGGGCGGTGCATTTAGCTGTGGATGCGAGGACTGGGGAAGCACAGAGAGGACGTCAGCCCTTGCACGGTCTCTGTCGTCATCTGGGCTGTTCACACCTCACAGACTCAACCACTGTCCCAAAAGCAAGAAGCTGGCTGGAAGGACCGGCTCCAGGCTCGTGTCAGGGCAGGAGGGGCTGAAGGATGCAGTCGGAACGTGGGCCAAGCCAGAGGGTGGGGAGGGCCTGCCGATGGCCGGAGGGCAGGGGTCGGGGGAGAGCCGAGTGTTGCACCCCCCATCAAACATCCGATAAATGCGGACTTCCTTGGTGTGGCAGCATGACGGAGATCCCCAGCTGGGGCTGGCCCGGTGCTGGACGGCTGGCAGAGGGGAGCGCCAGGGAGGCCAGAAGGTGGGGAGATGGGGAGCTAGGGTGTTAATAACCAGTGCGCCTGGGTGAGGGGATGTGGCGTCACTGTGCTCTTCTAACTTTTATGCGTTTGTTGTAATAAAAATTAGTAAATGACTAAGTTGTAAGTAGTTAAATCATTGAAAAACCACTGGTTGGCTGGTGTGGGGTCAGAGGCAGGAACCCACAGGTGTGTGAGGGTCCCCTTGATGCCCCAGAAAGCAAGGCAGGCATCAGAGGCTGAGGGGACCAGGGAGTTTCCCAAGATCAGAGACAAGACAATTTAAGGGTTGAGGAAGACCGAGTCCTTCTACTTGCCAAACAATTATGGAGGCAGATGGCCTGGCTGGGGCAGAGCAGACCTGCCCACCCCCAGATCCAGAACGCAGCACTGAGAGGCCCCGAAAGCACACACGCAGGCGCTTCCAGGTGCTACGAGGACAGGAGATCAGGATTAAGGTAGGATCCTTAAAATGGGATCCGGAAACGGCTGAACTTTTCCATAAAGCTGAACTTTTGTCAAGTGTGACAGCCTCCAGAAAGCCAGGCTCTCAGCCCCCACCCTCACCCTGGTGCTTCTAGCTCTCGGGGAACCACACTGCGGCCCTCGATGGAGCCAGGGCAGTGGGAGCCCACACAGAGCTGCCCCACATGGGAAGGGGCGAGGCCACAGCACAGGGAGGGCCTGCCCACGCCATGCTGCCGTGGCAGACCCAGGGCCCTGGCACGGGAGTGAGGAGGGTGCAGACGCCCAAGGGAACGTGTCTGGGTGCCTGGCGGGGCCAGAGCAGCTGGGAAGACAGAGAGGGATTCTGAGGGGACAGCACAGCATCGAGGACCTACAAAGCACAGAGTGCCTCCTGGTCACACCTGAGCCCACCCAGGAGAAACAGCAATGCTACCAGCAAGCCACGTCCATAGCCAGGACACGGCACACCCCGCAGACGCCCACCCAGGGCAGCCCCAGTGCTGTCCCAGCAGGTCTATGACCAGGACCCCTGGCCAATGCCCACCCTACTGAGAGAATCCACAATCCCGTAGCCTAGCAGGTCCATGACCAGGACCCCGGCCAATGCCCGCCCTACTGAGAGAATCCACAGTCCTGGAGCCCAGCAGGTCCTTGACCAGGACCCCGGCCAATGCCCACTCTACTGAGAGAATCTACAGTCCTACAGCCCATCAGGTCTGTGACCAGGACCCCTGGCCAATGCCCGCCCTACTGAGAGAATCCACGGTCCTGCAGCCCAGCAGGTCCTTGACCAGAACTCCCTTGCCAATGCCCGCCCTTCTAAGAGAATCCATGTTCCTGCAGCCCAGCAGGTCCTTGAGCAGGGCCCCCGGCCAATGCCCACCCTACTGAGAGAATCCATGTTCCTGCAGCCCAGCAGGTCCTTGAACAGGACCCCGGCCAATGCCCACCCTACTGAGAGAATCCACAGTCCTGCAGCCAGGAGGTCCTTGACCAGGACCCCTGGCCAATTCCGCCCTACAGAGAGAATCCACAATCCCGTAGCCTAGCAGGTCCATGACCAGGACCCCGGCCAATGCCCGCTCTACTGAGAGAATCTACAGTCCTGCAGCCCAGCAGGTCCTTGAACAGGACCCCCTTGCCAAAGCCCGCTCTACTGAGAGAATCCACAGTCCTACAGCCCATCAGGTCTGTGACCAGGACCCCTGGCCAATGCCTGCCCTACTGAGAGAATCCAGGGTCCTGCAGCCCAGCAGGTCCTTGAACAGGACCCCAGTCAATGCCCACCCTACTGAGAGAATCCACAGTCCTGCAGCCCAGCAGGTCCTTGAACAGGACCCCCTTGCCAATGCCCGCCCTACTGAGAGAATCCAGGGTCCTGCAGCCCAGCAGGTCCTTGACCAGAACTCCCTTGCCAATGCCCGCCCTTCTAAGAGAATCCATGTTCCTGCAGCCCAGCAGGTCCTTGAACAGGACCCCGGCCAATGTCCGCCCTGCTGAGAGAATCCACGGTCCTGCTGCCCAGCCAAAGTGACAGCCTAGGTCTTCCTTGAGACAAACCAGAGGACTTCTGTGTGGCCTGTTAAGTGGGTTTGCACTTCACACGTTTAGGCCCACATAACATAAAAAGCAAGAATTTTGTATTCTTTCTCAAGTATTTGAACATTACAGAGCAAGAACACTTGAGACCCTCCCTGCCAGCAATGAAGGCCAGACCAAGGGTTCCAACACCCCCACCCAGACCCTACATGCTAGGGCCCGCTACCCTGCACACCCGCCCCCCAGCCTCACCCCTCACCAGGGCCAGCTTGCTGTCCGTGCTCCTCTGGTGCTCACAGGTGAGGTCACAGGCAACACACAAGGCGCTGCCCAAGCCTCTGGTCAGCGGCAGGTTGGGGTCAGCTCCGTGGGACAGAAGCTCCTTCACAATCTGGACACAGAGACGCCGGTCAGCACCCAGCTCCCCTCTCCTTGCGCGTGCAGCAGTGCCTGGAGAACGGCTTCTGCTCTCCTGAGCGGCATCCCACCCGCAGGTACCACTGCTGCCTGGCTCGGGACGAGGTTGGGGCAGGGAGAGGGCGTATGGTGGCTCCCCAGGGAGGGCTGCACCACCCACGCCGGCAGCCCAGGTCTGCTCCTTTCTCTGCCCACTGTCTAGTTGCTCCAAAGTGCTCCTGCCTCAGGTCTTGTTTTCCAGCCCAGGGGCCAGCACAGGGCCTGGTGTGTGTCCCATCAGCTCCTCCTCCCTGGGACCACTCTGCCTTTGCCCCCTAGGCACCTGAGTCACTGTGATCACCTGGCCAGGCGCAGAATGGGGCACATCTCACTTACTCCCTGCCGGATCCCCAGCCACCAGGAAGCCAGGCGTGACAGCAGCTTGGCTGGGCAGGAGACACACTGGGGTGTGGCTCTCTTGGGAGCGTCCGACCCCCAGAAGGCAGCTCTCTACCCTGCCTCGCCCCACCAACACAACCAGGCACAGAGCAGGTGCCCCCCCATAACTTGCTCAGTGAACGACTCAATGTACACGTGAAGGGAGGAGAAAGAGAAGGACCACAGAAGCCCCCATGACCCTCACCAACAACGCCTTCCTCTTCTTCAGGCCTCTGCTGATATGTCACCTCACCACAGACCACAGAAGCCCCCCTGGTCACCTGCTATAATAGCCCACTCTCCGTCATTCTCTACTCCTTACCCAGCTGTTACTGTCTTCATAGAACTTACCACCACCTGAAATTCTGTGGCACACTGGATTATAGTCTATCTCCCACACTAGAATCTAGGATCCTTGAGAGCAGGGACCTTATTTTATTTGACACCTAATGCCTAGAATGGTGCTTGCCTGGCACACAGTGGATGCTCAAAAAACAACTGTTAAACGAAAAGGTGAATGGGTGTATGTATTATAGATCGACGGAAAAAAGAAGTAAAGTAGAAAGGATGATGGATGGATGGATGAATAGAAGGATAGAGGATGGATGGATGGACAGACGGATGGCTGATGAAAGGATGGATGGACAGATGGACTGATAGAAGGACAGACGGAAGGATGGCTGGGAGGAAGGAGAGAAAGAAGGACGGATGGATGGATGATGAAAAGATGGATGGACATGGACGGACAAAAGGACAGATGGAAGGAGAGAAGGACAGAAGGAAGGAAGGATGGAGTATGGATGGATTGGACAGATGGATGGATGGATGGAATGATGGATGTATGGCTGGCTGGCTGGCTGGCTGGTTGGAAGCGTGGAAAGATGGATTGGATGGATGTGCAATTGTATGGATAGATGGATGAAAGGATGGATTAGATGGATGTATGGTTGGATGGATGGATGGGTGGGTGGATGTGGGTGAGTGGATGGCTGTGTGGTTGGATAGGTGGATGGATGTGTGGTTGGTTGGTTGGCTGGATGGATGGATGGATTAATGGAAGGATGGATTAGATGGATGTGTATTTGGATGGATGGGGGAAAGATGGAACAATGGATTGATGGGTGGGTGTGGGTAGGTAGGTGAATGGATGGATGAATGGTTAAGTGGGTGGATAGATAGACAGATTTGTGGGCAAGTGAATGAATGAACAGATAGATGGATGGATGGTGAACACATACATCCTTGGCAACAACAGGAGATGGGAATTGGCCAAGGTTCCTTTCCTTTTCCTTACTGAGGGGTTAATGCCTGGGATAAGCAGGAGTTGTGACCCACCCGCCCTGAGGGAGCATCCTCCCAGCTGAACCCTCATCTTCCCTGCTCACCTTCCTTTCTATACCTTTCTCTCTCTGAGGAGTTCCATGCACTGGGGAGGGCATCCACCATGCCCCTTACACCATGCTGTCTTCATGCTACCGCCAACAGCAGCGAATCCGAAAGACTGACTGGGGGGGGGTCACGTTGAGGCACAAACACTGCAGGTACACCATCAGCGGGTGTAGAACATGCTCACCAGGTCATTCCCACTGGCGATGGACAGCGAGAGTGGGGAGTGGCCACTCCACAGCATGTTGGGGTTTGCTTTGTGGGAGAGGAGGAGCCGGACTATGTCCCTGGCACACTGGGTGGGGAGAAAGGTAGGGACCACAGGTTAAAGAGATGCCCTGACTCCCAGGAGCACCTGACACTGACCATTAACTCAAATGCCATAAAATCACGTTTGTCACTTAATTGCTCTTTCCTCCACACCACCATCTTGCCCGGCACACAGACTGTTCTAAATTTTGGATGGTTGCGTGGATAGGTGGGTGGATGGCTGGGTGGATCATCAAACTGGGAAGATGTTTTCTTTTTTTTTTAAGATTTTATTTATTTATTTGAGACAGAGAGAATAAGAGAGAGAAAGCACATGAGAGGGAGGAGGATCAGAGGGAGAAGCAGACTCCCCGCTGAGCAGGGAGCCCGATGCGGGACTCGATCCCGGGACTCAGGATCATGACCTGAGCTGAAAGCAGTCGCTTAACCAACTGAGCCACCCAGGCGCCATGGGAAGATGTTTTCTAAACGTACATCATTTCCAACACAAAACAGGAAGGACACATGATGCACAAACTGCTTTACAGCTTATTTCCAAAGGAAAGGGGAGAGTCAGACCCATGTGACTACAATAGCCAGGTTGGCACATGGCAGTTGTGGCCCCAGGGCTCAGGGATCATGGAGGACACCAGAGCACAGGAGAAGCCCGGCCTCAGCAAAAGGGGCGCATTCCATGCAGGAAGGGCTCATCCTTGCCCTCTCTGCCCTTCTCCCGGGGGACCCCTCAGCTTCCCCCTCTGTCCTTCCTCTTTTCCCAGAAGTGCTGAAAGCCCTTGCAGCTTCAATTATGCGCCCCTACAAAGACTCTTCCAGGCTCCAGCTCCCCCTGCAGGTGTGTAGACCCAGTGGGCTGGTCGGGCTGCCTCCAAGCCCCGTGTCCTTCCCCCACCCGGGCCAGGCCAAGGAGCTGCCAGCCCAAGCCTGCTGAGGGGCTTCTGGGAAAGCCTCCCCTCCTCTCCTCCCTGCTGGAACATGGATGGCTCAGAGTGGTGGCCTGAGCCCAAGGAGGCTTTGACCAGCGATGCTGTGAAGCAGGGAGGCCTGTGGGTGCCTCCCACCTGCCCCACCTAGCATCACCCTGCACCCACCCTCATGCAGGTCCTCACACCGTCAGGGCAGCGTGCCCGATCACCACCCTGTGCAGGGGCAAACCACCCGCCCATGTCACAGACCCGAGAGCTGGCTATGATTTCCGTTTTATGGGTGGGTAAACTGAGACCCAGTGTACTACGTGCTCGGAGGCGTTGACCCAGGCTGCACCGGCCTACAGCACAAAGCCAAGGTTTGGTTCCCTCCGCAGCCACTTGGCCTCCTCTGACAGGTTCCTGCACCCGCCTTGCTGACAATCCCCAAGGCAACAGGAGGCCTGACCTCAGGCAGAGAGTCACGGCCCAGGGCTCTACAAAACAGGACCACCCCAGGGTCCCGAGTCCAGATGGTGACTGACAGGGCTGCCGGCTCACTGCCCTGCCCCCAACACGCGCACAGCACACACACGGACACACTCGTGTGCACCCACCCAAGGCACTCGCACACATGCTCAGATGCAGGCGCACACACACTCCCTGCCCCACTCACCCTGTAGTTGTCCTCACGCTCGCAGGCCACGTGCAGAGCCGTCCTGCCCCCCTCGTCCGGCACAGACGGGCGCGTGCTGTAGTAGATGCTAGCAGGGCCTGCTTCGTTGTTGAGCTTCAGGCTTGAAGGCAACAGGTCTGGCTGTGTACAGACAGAGGGGGCAAGTACTGGCCCCTAGGCCTCTCCCCCAAGCACCAGGCTGGGCCCGGAGACCCCTGCAGGTACGAGCTCCCACAAAGACACGTTCCCACAGGGGAGCAAGTGGCCTCCCTCCCCAGACGGCAGGTCTGAGAGCCCTCCTGCGGACCCCTCTCGCAGGCCCAGTGCAGCCACCACCTGCCCCAGTGAGGGTCAGAGCTGGGCCCCCACCCATCCTGGCCGTGCATGCAGGGAGCTGCGCCCATGCGGACAGATGCAGGCTGGCTTGGGGCCCACAGAGCAGTCATCAACCTCGTTAGGGACCATGAAGTGACAGTGAATTCTGAACTGAGCGGACAGCACCGTGCTCGGAGAGGCCTCAGCACCCGCCCCCGTGGGGCAGGACACGCACCTTGCCCAGCTTGTACACGTCGTCCTGGTCGGCGGCCCTGGCGTCCACGTCCGCGATGGCGTGCAGCAGGAGCTCCGTTATCTTGACGCCCTCCTCCCCGGGAAGGGCGGCTGCAATATGCAGGGGGGTAAGGGCCCCCAGCTGTAGGAGCAACACAGGTAGGGGTGAGGGCCGGCTCCCAGATGGGCAGCACCCCCAAGGCGCACCCCTCAGAAACCCCCCAGCACGGCGATCTCCCTGGTCTCGCTGTGACATGTGGGACCACGAGGCCTGCCCACACTGACCACAGACACGTGCACTTCAGCTCCTAAAGTGTTTCCATCTGCCTGGCCTACCGACAGGGAGCGGCCCTGCCTTCCTTTTAGGCCAACTGTCCCTTCCTTCCTCTGAGAAAAGCCCCTGCCCTTCCTGCCGGACCCTCGTTCGGATGCCACAGCGAGGATGGCCACGCGGCTCGCGACTCCAGTCCCTGCCGGGACCTGTCCCTTCTCCGCCCTGACCATCTGTC
>NW_023270377.1:1041384-1042124 GCF_011800145.1 Mirounga leonina | reverse complement strand
GCGAGGACACGTCAAGACCAAGCGCTCTGACTTCTCGCCACTAACGAGCCCCCGGTCAGCCCACCCCTCCCGCCTCTCCGGACCCCTCCCCACCCCCGCGGTGGGGTCCTACCTCAGCGGGGAGCTGGATGTCCGCCCTGGCCCTGTTCTCCAGCAGCAGCTTCACCCCGGCCACATCCCCGGCCTTCACGGCGAAGAACAGGGCCTGCATGGGCACGCGGCACAGGTTGGGGTCCGCGCCCCGGTGCAGCAGGAGCCTGATGGTCAGCCACCTGTTCCTGTGTCTGCAAAGATCAGGGTGACACAGTCACGGGCCGGAGGACAGGCACAGGACAGCACCCCGGGTCAGCACCGGCGCTCCCTGGGAGAGGCGGCTCGGGAGCCCCAGCATTCATTCCGAGACCTCCCGGGCAGCCCCCCATCGCCAAACCACCCTGGGCTGGCCAGCCCAGCCCAGCCCAGCCCAGCGCGAGTCCAGCCGCAGCCCTGCCCTGCTCCAGCCTTGGGTGGTCGCTCAGCCTTGCTGAGGTCATCTGTGAGATGGGGCATGAGGTGGGGACTAGCCCTCCCCCCCGGGGTGGCCATGAAGTGACGACATAGAGCACCCAGTACACATAGGGCACGACATTGTACCCAGACAACACGCACACACGTGCACACGACACATACACATGCACACCATGCATACACACACGCGCGCACACACTGCATGCACACGTACAGATGCACACCACACACAC
>NW_023270377.1:1006261-1041374 GCF_011800145.1 Mirounga leonina | reverse complement strand
GCAACACACGTGCACACCACACACAAGCACACCCATACGCACATACAACCCACGTATACACATGCACACACGTACACTGCGTGCACACGTACACACCACACACATACCTACCACACACATGCACACGACACATGCATACATACACATGCACCACACATATATATACACATGGAACAATGTACACATGTAATATACTCACATATACCACATGCATACATATATGCACACAACACATACACGCGCATGCACATCATGCAGATACATGTACATACACCCAACACATGCATATTCAGCACACACACACCATGCGTATCACACACGTGCATGTACCACAATACATACAATATACACAACACACGACCACGCCATACACACACACTCGTCCATGTGTGTGCACACACTGACACACACAGCTCTTATGAGGAGCACAGAGCCGGCATCAGTGGGGAAGCCTCGCCGAGACCCGACCGGCCAGGACGGCAGTCCCTCTGGGCAGGGAGGTCAAGGTGATGAGGAGCCAAGCAGGCTTTAAGAACGGTGAGAGAGCGGGAGGATGGAGGGTCTGGCCGGTCCTGCTGGCCCCACCGCCGGCGCAGTACCAGGTGGGGCAGACAAGAAGGCAGTGGAGAGGCAGGGTCAGTCTACAGCAGCGGTTCTCAGACACCCTGCTCTTGGGACCCCTTTCTGCTCCTAACATCCTTCAAGGACCCCAAAGAGCTTTGTTTATGCAGGTTCCATCCATGCATGTCTACTGTATTACAATTAAAACGAGAAAAAAAATTTTAAATACTAAGACATTTAAAAAGTAACAATAAACCCATTGCATATTAACAAAAATAACGTATTTTTATGAAAAACGTGTACTTGGCTGCATCAGAATCCAGCACTGCGAGGGCTCCCAACCGTGCATGAGTCCGGGACATCGGGACCTGGTCGCGCAGGAAGACCTGAGCTCTCCCCCACACTGACATGCATCGTTAGACGCTATGAGGGGTGCACGGCCTCGAAAATGCCAGTTTCCACTCGAGAACCGAGACGCCGTCGCTGGCACACACCCTGCCGGCTGCCCCCCTAAAGCGGGAGGCTCAGCGTTCGCACAGGGATGAGTGACCCTAGCGTGCCAGCTGGTCGTTCTTGCAAGGAAGAGCGGCGTCGCACGGGGGAACCATGGCAAGCACCCTTTGCAACGCACGCTGTTGGAGAAGCACTTTCCTCGAGAAAACCGTCCGACTGGTTTGGAGATGTGCTTCGGCGTCCCTCCCATCCGGTCACAGAGTAGTAGAAAGCCGTAAGCTCGGGGTCAAGATGTAATGACTGAGTAGCCTCTACTGCTTCACTGAGTGCATCCTCAACGGAGCGCGTTCTGTCACGCGCGTGGGCCCAGGGAAGAGATGTGGTGTGGCTGTCACAGAGCGAAGCGGCAGGTGACGTCTGAGGATTGTTAGGAGGATCGTCTGCACCTGCAGACTCCCCGACAGGATCTGGGACACCTGGGGCAAGCTTTGAGAGGGCAGGGGGTGAGTGTGAGTGTGTGTGTAGGATAACTTGTAGGGTGTGTGGGCAGTGAGGGGTCAAGTGTGTGCAGATGAGTTGTGTGAGTGCATGTGTGCGTGCATGTGTGAATGTGTCGGCAAGTGGGGGGAGTGAGTGTGTGCAGGCAAGTGTGTGTGTGTGAGCATGTCCATGGTATGTGTGTGTGCGTGCCTGTGAGCACCTGCATGGTGCCCCCTGCTCTGCGGCAGCCGGGGCACCCTCCCTGGATTCTCACTGCCACTGTCCCCCTGATGTCATAGCCAGGCCCCCAGCCCGCAGCCACAAAGATGCCCCTGGAGGCCGTGCGCAGGACGGGCCCCACGGCATCCCCGCAGGCTCGGGGGGTATGGGACACGCACCTCCAGAAACGCTCCCTCCTGGCGGCGGGGAAGTGATGCTGGCCCACTGAGCCAGAGCTCCACCCCTGAAAGTGACCCTCGGCCCCGACGCCCGCGCTCCAGCAACCTACTCTATCATGGCCAGCGCCATCTCCCTCATGGTGCCCTTCACCGAGCCGGTGGTGCTGAGTGAGGAGGCCTTCAGCGTGCTGTAGGCCTGGGCGCTCTTCTGCAGGAGGTCTTGGGACAGCGTGATGGGGTAGTTGCGCACACAGATGCCGGACTCGAAGTTCGTCTCCTGGCTTCCCGGCGTGTGCCCGTCCAGACTCCCTACCACGCGGTCCAGCCCCTTCTCCAGGTCGCTGACGCTGCCCCGCGGTGACAGACGGTCCCACTTCGGAGGGTTGCCCCCCAGGTCGGGGGACTCCTGAGACAGCTCCTGAGACAGCTGGGTGCCCGCAGAGAGGCCGTCCTCCTCACCGCCCCATGCAGCCGACTTCTGCTCCTGGCTGCCTGGGGTGAGCACCACTTCCTCTAAATACACAGACTCCTTGGCCGCTTCGAGGAGTGAGAAGGCGTGGTTGGGATTTACTGGCATATTTGAAGCTTCCTTTGGAAAGTACCAAAAAAAGAAGGAAAATCATTAGAAGAGTCAGAGTGACAACCGCGGGAAGCTGACTTCTTTAGCGAGGACCAGCGCTCACGGCAGACAGCGTTCTTCAGGCACCGAGGCTGACAATGCTAAAACACTTTGCAAAAGTCCAGGGAGGGAAGCAAACACCTCGGGGCATCGCGTGGAAACCTGAGCCACACAGCAGCCACCAGCCACACGTGGCAATGGAGCTCTCAACCTGAGGCCCGTCCAGGTCCGGGGTGTGCGTGAGCAGACAAAGCAGAGCGTCCCCCTATCCTGATAAACTGATTTTACACACAGAGATAATCAATTGTAGATACACACGGTTAAATAAAATATATCATCAAAATTAATTCTACCTGTTGTACCTCTTTTTAATGTCGCTCCTAGAGACATTTATTTTTTTGAAGATTTTATTTGCGAGAGAGAGAGAGAGAGCACGCGCAAGCAAGAGGAGGGGCAGAGGGAGAAGCGGACTCCCCGCAGAGCAGGGAGCCCGACGCGGGGCTCGATCCCAGGACCCCGGGATTACGACCTGAGCCGAAGGCGGATACTCCAGGGACTGAGACACCCAGGCGTCCAAACCCTAGAGACATTTAAATGACAGGACTGGCAGTGTGGCTCACACTACCTTCCTGCCCGCGATGCTGCCCTGCATGCCCCATTCACAGCCTCTGCTCTCCAAGTGTGGTCTCGAGGCCATCAGCCTGGCCAAGAATGCAGATTCTTGGGCCCCACCCAAGACCCCTAAGGCAGAAACACTGGGGGTGGGGGGCACCTGGGTGCCTTAGACGGTGAAGCATCTGCCTTCAGCTCAGATCATGAGCCCAGGGTCCTGGGATCAAGTCCCACATGGGGCTCCTTGCTCAGTGGGGAGACTGCTTCTCCCTCTGCCTCTCCCCCTGCTTGTGCTCGCGCTCGCTCTCTCTCTGATAAATAAATAAATCTTTAAAAAAAAAAAAAGGAAACGCTGGTGGTGGGGCTCAGCTCTCTGTGATCCCCCCCCCATAAGGGGTCAGATGGTAGACAAAGGGGACGAGGTGGCCCCAGGGCCCTCTGCCATGACTGTGCCCGGGCAATCTCGGGCGGCAGGTGGGGCGGCGGCTGTGTTCACAGCCTTGTGGGGGCAGTGCTCCCCGGACTGGTCCCTCCTTCCAGACGGCAGCCCGGCTTCTCCTATGACTCAGGACAGAGCGGGGCACCAGTCACAGGCTGAAGCAGCAAAAAATCTCAACCTTGTGCAGCGTGCAAACTCGTCTGGGTCTGGACTCATCTGACTCCATTCTAGATGTTGACATGGGAACTTGGGGAAACTGCCCCTGATGGGATCCCCGAGGACTCAAAAACTTGCTGTTTAATTTTTCAGGTGAGATGTTGGCGTCTGTGGTGTGCTAAGAACCTGTCTTTAGAGAGGGGGGAAAGATGGCGGAGGAGTAGGGGACCCTATTTCAACTGGTCCCCGTAATTGAGCTGGCTATCTACCAGACCACTCTGAGCACCCACGAAACCAGCCTGAGATGTAAGAAGATCTGGATCTCTACAAACAGAATATCGCAGGCAGTTGGTTTCGAGGTACGAAGCCGGGAGCCGTGATTCTGAGGGCAGATATCGGAGGATAAACAGCAGCGGGAAGATGCCTGGACGTGGGGATCCTGCACCGCCGGCGAGTGACAGCCTCACGCACTGCGGAGGGGGCACAGACTCGCAGACTGGTAGCGTCCGGAAAGGACTTTAGGGCAGCCCCCGGGGTGGAAACCCCCAGCGGTGGAGTCACGTGCACGCGAACTGGGAGCGGCTGGCAGTTTCAGAAGCACAAAGGGCAGAGACGTGCCCCGACCTGGAGGCAGGACTGGGGGCGCTGCGGAGGGGTGCACGACCCAGGACGCTGCAGTTTATAGCAGCACGGACAGAAACGGAGACGGTGTGGCCTGGAGGGCTCACTGAAGAACAGACTGCGATCTCTCTGCTCTGAGGCAGAGGGTTGGAAACGGTCTCTTCTGCTCTGACTCGCGGAAGAGACGCGGAAAGCCACCAGGGAAAGGCGCCAGACAACAGAAGCCCCAAAGACTGCTTCCCACTGAGCCCATCCCCCGCCACAGGAGCGCAGGGCAACTCCGCCCAAACAGGGTTGCCTGAGTAACAGCGCGGCAGGCCCCTCCCGCAGAAGACAGTCTGGGAAAACAAGAGGCCAGCAACCCTAAGGTCCCAAGAAAACAGGTGCATCTTGCTTGGGTTCTGGTCAATAATTTGGACTCTATACATTCCCTCAAACACCCATCAACAGAATGACTAGGAGGAGGAGCCCCCAAAACAGAAAAGACTCAGAGATTATGACTTATGCTGCAGATTTACAAATGGATGCAGATATAACCAAGATGTCAGAGATGGAATTCAGGCTAGCAATTGTGAAGACAATGGCTAGAATGGAGAAATCAATTAATGGCAACACAGAGTCTCTAAGGGCAGAAATAAAAGGTGAATTGGCAGAACTTAAAAATGCTATCACTGAGATCCATTCCAATCTAGATAATCTAACAGCCAGGATAACTGAGACAGAAGAGAGAATAAGCGACCTGGAAGACAATATAATAGATAAAAAGGGAAAAGAGGAGGCCAGGGAAAAACAACTCAGAATCCATGAAAATAGAATCAGAGAAATAAGTGACACCATGAGGCATTCCAATGTTAGAACAATTGGAATCCCAGAGGGAGTGGAGAGAGAGAGAGGGCTAGAAGATGTATTTGAGCAAATCATAGCTGAGAATTTCC
The DNA here is from genome assembly GCF_011800145.1 of Mirounga leonina. Classification (NCBI taxonomy): domain Eukaryota; kingdom Metazoa; phylum Chordata; class Mammalia; order Carnivora; family Phocidae; genus Mirounga; species Mirounga leonina. The sequence continues at coordinate 1,036,100 of NW_023270377.1, read as the reverse complement.
CTAATCTGGGGAATGAAACAAACATTCGAGTCCTAGAGGCAGAGAGGACCCCTCCTAAGATCAAGGAAAACAGGCCAACACCCCGGCATGTAATAGTAAAACTTGCAAATCTTAGAACCAAGGAAACCATCTTAAGGGCAGTTAGGGGGAAGAGATTCCTTACGTACAGAGGGAGGAACATCAGAATAACGTCAGACCTATCCACAGAGACCTGGCAAGCCAGAAAGGCCTGGCAAGACATATTCAGGGTACTAAATGAGAAGAACATGCAGCCAAGAATACTTTATCCGGCAAGGCTTTCATTTAGAATGGATGGAGAGATGCAGAGCTTCCACGACCGGCAGAAGTTGAAAGAATATGTGACCACTAAGCTGGCCCTGCAAGAAATATTAAGGGGGGGTTCTATAAAAGGAGAAAGACCCCAAGAGTGATCTACAACAGAAATTTTTCAGGGACAATCTATAAAAACAAAGTCTTCACAGGCAACATGATGACAATTAATTCATATCTTTCAATAATCACTCTCAACGTGAATGGCCTAAACGCTCCCATAAAATGGCACAGGGTTGCAGATTGGATAAAAAGACAGGACCCATCCATATGCTGTCTACAAGAGATTCATATTGAACCTAAAGATACATCCAGACTGAAAGTGATGGGATGGAGATCTATCTTCCATGCCAGCGGACCTCAAAAGAAAGCTGGGGTAGCAATTCTTATATCAGACAAATTAGATTTTAAACTAAAGTCTGTAATAAGAGACACAGAAGGACACTATATCATTCTTAAAGGGTCTATCCAACAAGAAGATCTAACCATTATAAATATCTATGCCCCCAACATGGGAGCAGCCATATACATAAGCCAACTGTTAACCAAAATAAAGAGTCATATTGATAACAATACGTTAATTGTAGGAGACCTCAATACTCCACTCTACAATGGACAGATCATCTAAGCAGAAAATCAACAAGGAAACAAGAGCTTTGAATGATACACTGGACCAGATGGACCTCATAGATATTTACAGAACATTCCACCCTAAAACAACAGAATACTCATTCTTCTCGACCACACATGGAACTTTCTCCAGAATAGACCATATACTGGGTCACAAATCAGGTCTCAACTGATACCAAAAGATTGAGATTATTCCCTGCATATTCTCAGACCACAATGCTCTAAAACTGGAACTCAATCACAAGAAAAAATTTGGCAGAAATTCAAACACTTGGAAGCTAAAGACCACTCTGCTCAAGAATGTTTGGGTCAACCAAGAAATCAAAGAAGAACTTAAACAATTCATGGAAATCCATGAGAATGAAAACACATCGGTCCAAAACCTATGGGATACTGCGAAGGCGGTCCTAAGGGGGAAATACATAGCCATCCAAGCCTCACTCAAAAAAATAGAAAAATCCCGAATTCACCAACTAACTCTACACCTTAAAGAACTAGAGAAAAAGCAACAAACGACACCTAAGCCATGCATTAGAAGAGAAATAATTAAAATTAGAGCAGAAATCAATGAATTAGAAACCAGAAACAAAGTAGATCAAATCAATGAAACTAGAAGTTGGTTCTTTGAAAGAATTAATAAGATTGATAAACCACTGGCCAGACTTATCCAAAAGAAGACAGAAAGGACCCAAATTAATAAAATTATGAATGAAAGGGGAGAGATCACGACTAACACCAAGAAAATAGAAACAATTATTAGAAATTATTATCAACAACTATATGCCAATAAACTGAGCAATCTGGATAAAATGGATGCCTTCCTGGAAACCTATAAGCTGCCAAGACTGAAACAGGAAGAAATTGACAACCTGAATTGGCCAATAACCAGTAACGAGATTGAAGCAGTGATCAAAAACCTTCCAAAAAACAAGAGTCCAGGGCCTGAAGGATTCCCTGGGGAATTCTACCAAACATTCAAAGAAGAAATAATACCTATTCTACTGAAGCTGTTTCAAAAAATAGAAACAGAAGGAAAACTTCCAAACTCATTCTATGAGGCCAGCATTACCTTAATCCCCAAACCAGGCAAAGACCCCATCAAAAAGGAGAATTTCAGACCGATATCCCTGATGAATATGGATTCCAAAATCCTCAACAAAATCCTAGCTAATAGGATCCAACAATACATTAAAAGGATCATCCACCAGGACCAAGTGGGATTTATCCCCGGGATGCAAGGGTGGTTCAACATTCGTAAATCAATCAATGTGATAGAACACATTAATAAGAGGAGGAAGAAGAACCATATGGTCCTCTCAATTGATGCAGAAAAAGCATTTGACAAAATACAACATCCTTTCCTGATTAAAACTCTCCAGAGTATAGGGATAGAGGGAACATTCCTCAAGCTCATAAAATCCATCTTGAAAAACCCACAGCGAATATCATTCTCAATGGGGAAAAGCTGAGAGCCTTTCCCTTAAGATCAGGAACACGTCAATGGTGCCCACTCTCACCACTGTTGTTCAACATAGTACTAGAAGTCCTAGCAACAGCAATCAGACAACAAAAAGAAATAAAAGGTATTCAGATTGGCAAAGAAGAAGTCAAACTCTCTCTTTTCGACATGATACTTTATGTGGAAAACCCAAAAGACTCCACCCCCAAATTACTAGAACTCATCCAGCAATTCAGTAATGTGGCAGGATACAAAATCAATGCACAGAAATCAGTTGCTTTCTTATACACTAACAATGCAACTGTAGAAAGAGAAACTAAAGAAACGATTCCATTTACAATAGCACCAAAAACCGTAAGATACCTCGGAATAAACCTAACCAAAGAGGTAAAGGATCTATACTCTAGGAACTACAAAACACTCACGAAAGAAATTGAAGAAGACACAAGAAGATGGGAAAAATATCCCATGCTCATGGATCGGAAGAATAAACATTGTTAAAATGTCTATGCTACCCAGAGCAATCTATACCTTCAATGCCATCCTGATCAAAATTCCAATGACATTTTTCAAAGTGCTGGAAGAAACGATCCTAAAATTTGTATGGAATCAGAAAAGACCCCAATTGCCAAGGAGATGTTGAAAAAGAAAAACAAAGCTGGGGGCATCATGTTGCCCGATTTCAAGCTATATTACAAAACAGTGATCATCAAGACAGCATGGTACTGGCACAAAAACAGACATAGAGACCAATGGAACAGAATAGAGAGCCCAGATATGGACCCTCAACTCTGTGGTCAAATAATCTTTGACAAAGCAGGAAAAAACATGCAATGGAAAAAAGACAGTCTCTTCAATAAATGGTGCTGGGAAAATTGGACTGCCACATGCAGAAGAATGAAACTCGACCATTCTCTAACACCACTCACAAAGATAAACTCAAAGTGGATGAAAGACCTCAATGTGAGACAGGAATCCATCAAAATCCTAGAGGAGAACATAAGCAGTAACCTCTTTGACATTGGCCACAGCAACTTCTTTCAAGATACATCTCCAAAAGCTAGTGAAACAAAAGCAAAAATGAACTTTTGGGACTTCATCAAGATAAAAAGCTTCTGCACAGCAAAGGAAACAGTCAACAAAACAAAGAGGCAACCCACAGAATGGGAGAAGATATTTGCAAAGGACACTACAGATAAAGGGCTGGTATCCAAAACCTATAAAGAACTTCTCCAACTCAACACCCAAAAAACAAATAATCAAGTCAAAAAGTGGGCAGAAGAGATGAAAAGACACTTCTCTGAAGAAGACATACAAATGGCTAACAGACACATGAAAAAATGTTCATCATCATTAGCCATCAGGGAAATCCAAATCAAAACCACACTGAGATACCACCTTACACCAGTTAGAATGGCAAAATGGACAGGGAAAGAAACAACAACTGTTGGAGAGGTTGTGGAGAAAGGGGAACCCCCCTGTTGGTGGGAATGCAAGTTGGTACAGCTACTTTGGAAAACACTGTGGAGGTGCCTCAAAAAATTAAAAATAGAGCTACCCTATGACCCAGCAATTGCACTACTGGGTATTTACCCCAAAGACACAGATGTAGTGAAAAGAAGGGCCATATGCACCCCAATGTTCATAGCAGCAATGTTCGAAAGCCAAACTGTGGAAAGAGCCGAGATGCCCTTCAATAGATGAATGGATAAAGAAGATGTGGTCCATATATACAATGGAATATTACTCAGCCATCAGAAAGGATGAATACCCAACTTTTACATCAACATGGATGGGACTGGAGGAGATTATGCTAAGTGAAATAAGTCAAGCAGAGAAAATCAATTATCATATGGTTTCACTTACTTGTGGAACATAAGGAATAACATGGAGGACATTAGAAGAAGGAAGGGAAAAATGGGGGGCAGGAATTGGAGGGAGAGATGAACCATGAGAGACTATGGACTCTGAGAAACAAACAGGGTTTTAGAGGGGAGGGGGGAGGGGGGATTGGTTAGCCCGGTGATGGGTATTAAGGAGGGCACGTATTGCATGGAGCACTGGGTGTTATATGAAAACAACGGATCGTGGATCACTACATCAAAGACTAATGATGTATTGTATGGTGACTAACGTAACATAATAAAATTTAAAAATAAATAAAAAATTAAAAATTAAAAAAAAGAACCTGTCTTTAGGGGACGGCTCTGTGGCTGAAGCCCGCTGATGTGGATGGAATTCACCCTAAACTGCGCACGGCGGGCGTGGGGACGTGGTGGGAGCGCCACCTGCCGGCAGCTGCTTAGTCGGGGGCGGTCCCCGCACGCCTCCCTGAACAGCCGTGTGTCTCGGAATGAGACATTCAAAAGAAAGGCAGAGGAGTGATTTTTACCAGTATTTTAAGTGTACAAATAAAATGCTTTCTGGGGCTCTTGCTGCCTTCACCAATCATGGATGAGGCTTCTTCCCCTACAGGCAGGGTCCCCTGGAGACGCTGTGGGCCTGGAGAAGCTGTGGGGACAACACTCCCAACGAAGGGGTGACAGCACAGGACCTCGGTTCACACCATCACCTTTGAACTTGAAAGTCGTTGTTTCTGTACGTTAACAACTTCTGGCCAAGAAGGAGCGTGTACTCACAAACCAGATACAAATGAATGGTGCCATAAAAGCAAAAGGACCTTACAGCTGGTTCTCAAACCCTCCACCTTCGACTTCCTGCGGGCTCCTCAGCTTCCGCCTCCCGGGAGATCTCTCCCTGCCGCCTGCACACAGGACCCACCCAGGGCACCGGGGACCCGGCGTGAACCTGACCCCCCCACCCCACCCAAGGTAGCGGGGACCCGGTGGGCTCTGGCCCCCACCCCACCCAGGGCAGCGGGACCCAGTGGGCCCTGGCCTCCTCCCCGTGTGCACCTGCCCCCCCACCCCACCCAGGGCAGCAGGGACCCGGTGGGCTCTGACCTCCTTCCCGTGTGCACCTGCCCCTCCACCCCACCCAGGGCAGCAGGGACCCGGTGGGCTCTGGCCTCCTCCCCGCGTGCACCTGCTCCCTTACCCACTCCCCACCCTGAAATCCTCAGGAGCTGGTGTGGTCCCACCTAAGGGAACTGAAGGCAGGAACCGAGGCCTGCCCTGGAGAAGCAGGGGTGGGGGCCATGTGTTGGTACCTGAGGAGCTCTGCCCGCCTCTCCTCAAGGAAGAAATTCAGGAGACAGGGTTAAGGTGAGAGAAGAGTCCCAGCAAGGGGACTTTTTCCAGCACCATTCCCTCACCTGCCCAGGAGGGGCCCTGACCACGAGGAGAGAAAGCCGCAGCCCCCACGGAAGGCTTGCTGGGAGGAGGTCAGTCCCAGGCTGGGCCTGCCTCACAGGGCTGACAGTTAGGGTCCAGGGTTCCCCGAGGGGTGTGCAGACGCGGCCCCTGCAGCCGGCGCTCAGGAGACAGGCCACGGAGGTCGCCCTGCGCTGCAGAGAGCGGGCCCTCGGGCACTGCCCAGCCAGCTGTGAGGCCCCGAGCCTGCCCTGGAACGGAGGCATACAGAGCTGCCCTGCAGCGGCAGCAGGGCTCAGAAGCTCCCGGACGGACGAAACACAGGACCACCACGTGACCCCGCGATCCCACGGCTGGGGGTACATCCCAAACAACCCAAAGCAGGAGTTCACGCTAACGCTTGACCAGGGACCTCTGGGCAGTTCTATTCACAAAGGGCAAAGGGGTGCCTCACTCCTGAATCGCCAGCCTTCCCCCCCCCCCCGAGTCTCGTTCCCTGGGGCCCACAGGAGGGGTCTTGGGCCGACTGCCGTGCATGTGGCTCGGATGGGACACATGGCCCTTGGCGTTGCGGTAAGAGCTCAGGACACTGAGCGGGCATGCTGGCTCCGTCCCTGCCTCCCACTCCCCGCCCGCGGGCCGTAGTGTCCCTTCACCCCATCTGAAGCCCATCTGCACAGAGACAGGGAGGCCGGGGACCGCGGCCAGGAGAGATGGACAGGGGGATGGGGGATGGGGGACAGGGTGCTACAGACGCCAGGCCGGGCTGCAGCGTCAAGGGGCTGACCTGGGGCTTGGGCGCCGTCCGCTCAGCGATGTTGGGCTTGAAGCACCTGGACGGGTAGTAGAGAAGGAAGCACATGTTGAGCGCCGTGAGGCCCTCGTCTGTGTACTTGTTCACGTCGGCCCCGTGGTCCAGCAGAAGGTTGATAATGTTGTTGTGACAGTGAACCTGGAGGGAGGAAGCCAGCCTCGTGAGGACAGCAGGTACCTGACTCAGAGACAGCGGCGTGGGAAGATCAACACGGCCCAGCCTCTCTGCCATCCGACCCTGTGCATCCCACTTCTGGCTGGGAGGACAGCAGCCCCGCAGAGGGGAGAGGACCCCAGACTGTCACGGGTCCACAGTGCCGGGGGCACCCCGCATGGGGACTTACGGCGGCCGCAGCGAGCACAGTGTAGCCCTTGGCATCAGCCACATCAGCGCTGGCGAGGTCATCCCTGAGGATCCCGTAGATCCAGTCATAGTTCCCTTCCCCAGCCCTCAGGATCATGTCCTTGGCAAGCCGCTCCTTGGGCCCACGACACGCAAAGCTTCTCCGGTCCCCCTCCAGGATGGCACCCATGTTCCAGCTGCTGTGGGCCTTCTTGTTCCTGGCAACACGGTGGGCCTCAGTGGTGTTAGGCCAGCTCAGGACCCCCACTCGGGGCCCTCTCTCCTATACCCCTTCTCTTCATTCCTCACCCTGCCCTGCCCCAGGCCCTTTTCCTCCCCTTACAGTCCACTCCTCAGGCACCCTGAGCCCTGGGGGCTGCACCACTGAGCAATCACAGTTGGCGTGGACGCAGCACTGTGGTGTGACTCGTGGCCCTCAGGTGCAGATGCTCAGGCTTATCATGGGCCCTGCACAAACCTGATTCATCGGTCCCTTCATGTGTGCTGGGAAAGGGGCTCTCATAGGAGGGGCCCCGGGCAGGAAGGAGGCCAGGCACACACATGGGTCTGGCACTCAGCACCAAGCACTCACATCCCACCTCTGCTCATTCACTTTTTGAGTAGATAACAGGCAAGTCCCATGACCCACTCACCAGCCCACACTTAAGCCTCCTGTGTACACGTAACCTCCTCCACCATCAAACATCTATGGATTTATGGCACCTTCTGTGCCCAACAGTTATCAACAATTACTGGCTCAGCTGACGTCTGCATGATGGATGGACAGATGGATGGCTAGGTGGAAGGATGGAGGGGTGGGTGGGTGATGGGTGGGTGGATAGGTGGATGAATGGAGGGATGGATAAATGGGTGGGTGGGTGGGTGGATGGATGAATGGAGGGATGGATAAATGGGTGGGTGGGTGGGTGGGTGGATGGGTGGATGACTGGACGGATGTGTAGATGGGTGGGTTGATGGATGGATGGAGGGAGGGAGGGAGGGAGGGAGGGAGGGAAGGATGGGTGGAGGGATGGGTGGGTGGGTGGATCGACAGAGGGAGGGAGAGAGGGAGGAATGGGTGGAGGGATGGGTGGAGGGATTAAGTGGGGGGAAGCATGAATGCATAAGTAGCCAGCCACTTGTGTTTACCAAACATGAATTCTAAAACAGTTTAGTGATATCAGAGAACAAAGTTTAGTAAACAAATGAAAATATTCTTCAAAATTTTAACTTAAAATATCAGTTTTCATCAAGTAGCTGCTAACTTTTCCAGGGCTGGGGTGGTGAAGAAGGGTGTCTTTGGAGACCAACAAAGCAGCTCCATCTTTCCCAGCCATTTTGGAGAAGCCAGAGGCTCGGCCAGCCCCCAGCCTACTCCTACCCTGCTCTCCCACCTTGGCTCTCGCGTCAGATCCGTACTCATACATCAGGGTAATAGCAGTCCCTTCTCTTTGTGTGGACCTCGCGTAGATACCTGACCTACCGGACACCTAGTCACAGACACGACCTGCAGAGGCTGGGGCGCAAGCTCCAACCAGTACAGAGAAAATACACACAGGGTCCCAGAACCAGGACTCAGCCCCATCAACTCAGGAGTTGACCCTATTCCACATCCCCTTGCGAGGCTCTATACTCTTCTCCATGCTCACCAAGCAACCCCCTGACCACTCCTGCCCCCAAGACTGGGTGAGCAGGATCCGGCGTCCCAATACCCTGTGTGAACATCGATGGTCCCAGCACCTGCCTGCTCCGCCCCTTTCCTCGAAACCCGGGGACATGTCCCTGCTCACAGGCCCGTCACGGCTTTCCCTCCCCCTCCATCTCTGAGCTGCCTCAGTCAAACAGGAGAGCACATATGATTTAACCTGACAACCCTGCAAGTTACTCAGCCAGGCACCGGAGGCCTCCGGGGGCCCAGCACTGAGCGCAGGCCCGTCAGCGGCGGGGAGGAGCAGGCCTTCCAGGCGCTGAGGTGATGAAGAACGATGTGACGACTTACCTGTACTTATAAGCTTGCTTCTGGATTTTGACCATCAAAGGGGTCTCATTTTTTATAAACCAGGGTTCGCTGTCCTCAACAAACGGAGGGACATCGTTAAGGAAGATCAGGGCATCTAATTCTTTGCGGAAAGAGCAGGTCATGGGCAGGTGGCTGTTGTCGGTTGAGTAAGTGTACATTTCTGGAGGCAGAGTTAAGTCATCATTCAGAAGAAACCGCTTATAGTCGTAGAAAAAGGGGTCCTGTTCCTCATGCAGGTCCCACTCCATTTTCTCCTCGCCCAAGAGGCTGATTCTAGCAGGAGAGTGTGTGAGGAAGCCCGAGTACTCAGGGTAGTCGTGTATGGAGAAGCTGCTGGGGACCTCTGTGCACAGCTTGATGAGGTGCTCCCGAAACCACAGCCCGACGTCCTGGCTGCCATCGGGGTAGGTCTCAATGCCTGGCCCAAACCGCTCGTTGGCTTTGTACAGCCCCTGCAAAACAAAGTTCACTAGGGCAAAAGAGAGAATTCAGCAGGGCCGTCTGCTCTGCAACTGGTTTCTCAAAATCAAAAAATTAAACCTTCCTAAGAAATGTATTCATTCATTCAACAAATATTTGCAGAGGCTTAGTATGCACCAGGCCCAGGGGCCAAAAGCAAATGTGTAAATATGGAACACGTGGGTGGAGAAAGGTGCTACGGGCCTGGGGTGGTCAGGGGTGGCCTTACTGGGAAAGTGGGGACACGCCCGGGGGTCTCAGGGTGGAGCGTCTCAGGGATACCACGTGTGGGCTCATTTCAGGGAACCCCTTGCAGCACTAGGGACCCAGCCCAGGCACCCCAGCAGCATGGGGGTTGGAGATGCTGGGCACTGGGTCCCAGAGACCCCAGCAGGCATGAACCGAGGAGGCAGGAGGAGGAGGGGGAGGATGGGGAAGAAGGGAGGGGGAGGAGGAGGCGGGGCTAACGCATGCTCCCAGTGAACCCAGCCGGGTGCAGTGATTCCTGGGCCTCTCTGGGTGCTCCCACTGGGTGGGACGGTGTCTGTGCTGGGTGGAGCATGGGTGCAGAGGGAAGGGCCAGGAGGGCCTTGAATGAAAGGCAATGCCGCCCCCCCCACCCACCCAAGGAAACTGGGAGAAGGGCTCTGGCACCGGGAGCTCAGAGAGAGGCCCCGCTTCCCAGGAGAGCTGCATGCTCCCTGTGCTGGCACTAGAGGACGCCTGGAGGTCACTGGGAGGACCGAGGAACAGCCTGGGCGAAGTTGCGGAGGCCTGACACAGCGGGGGCATTCGGTTCACTACCGGGAGCTGTGCCCGCATCTGTGAACCGGGCCAGGGCTGCTGTCTCAGGGCTCTCTGGCTGCAAGCCCCAGGGCTGGGCACTTGGGATGTAAGGCTCCAAGCTCCATGGCCCTGAGCACAAGAAGCTCACGGTCTACAACAGGCTAAAGAAAAGAAAACGCTCTGAGGATGACGTCATTGTGCAGGAGGTGGGGGGAGGGGGGCAGAGGTACTTCGGGAAGAAGCTGCACAGGGCACGAAGTGCCACCTCGGTCTGTGAAAGTGGCTTGGTGGGGCGGGGCACATTCAACCTGGAAGCCCCTGTCACCCAGGAGGCAGGAGCCACAAGATCCATGGGCGGGGAAAGACTGGGGACAGGGCAAGGAAAGGGGGTGCAGGGAGGCAGGCAGTCGGAAAAGCAGCTGCTGCAGATCTATGAGGAGTCCAAAGGCGCTCGTGCCCCGAGAGCTGACTCAAGAGCTCCCCTTCCAGGAATCCATCATAAGGAAATAATCCCAACGTCATCAAAGCTATGATCACACATACGTTCACGACAGTATGTATAGCAGTAAACTATAATCATACTAATAAAATATAATCCTAATAACGGTTATGTCTGCAGGACGCAACATGCCACAGCGTTTGTCTCTGACACACATTTACTTTGTGACCAAACAATGCCCTCCTAGGAATGAATATATCCCAGAGATCACCAACAAAAGCACAGAATGGTTGATGAGCAAGACCGTCACCGCCATGCCCTTTGGCACAACAAAGCCTGGAGAAAAGCTCCCGGTGGTCAACCCTTCCCAACCAGCTGTAAGGACACGAGATGCCCGGATGATGGGAAACTGCAGGCAACCATCGGAAGTGCAAAGAGCGCAGGCCCCGCCGTCCAAGCGGGGAGGAACGCACAGGCGCACGGGGCTCATGGTTGCACCTGCAAAGATAAAGCTGTAGAAACAGTCACCAATGACAGGACAGGACGCCAGAGAGAAGAGAAGGGATGGATGCTGGACTCCTCTGGGTGGACCCTGTTTGCTAGATTTGCCTTCAGAAAAATATCAGTTTTTTACATAAGTATAAAACAAAATTAAGGCAAGACTTAAAAAATCAAATCCTAAAAAAACAAAAGCAAAGCGAGTGAGTGTAGATCTCCTCCCAGGTGGTGGGTTAACTGCCCAGAGAGGAATTATGTCCCGTGATTGGACTCAACATTCCTGTGGGGTCAGCCCCAGGGCAAAAGGAAGGCAAAGGAGCTCTGAGTTGCTTTCAGGACGCATGGCGTCCCAGTGCTATGTTATTATTCCGAACTGTCATACATATTTTATGAGGTAAAATAGGTAGAAATGTTGTTAATGGTTAGAAATGAGGATTTTTAAGACTAAGAGGAAAGATATGCAAATACAATACCATGGCTGTTGAGTAAAAACCCTGTATTCCTAAACTGGATTTGGAGACATCAGTATGAACCGGTGGTATCTTTTCTCATTTAGAAAATATATATTATCTAGATCTCCTACTGAAAATACTAAATATGAAAACCAAGCCAACACAGTAGTAATAAGCACCCAAACTGTGGTTTCTAAACACCATTTCCCACTGTGGAACCAGGCCTGCCAGATAAAGTCGATTCTGGGTCCAGGGCAGGAAGTGTATGGATGACCTGGGGACGACTCCTCACCGCAAAAGGCAAGAAAGCCACCAAAGCCTGCTGGAGTTGTGTCAGTTGCAAGAGCCAAACGAAAGAGGCTCCCCCTGACCAAAGAGTGCCAACTGGGCACCAAAAACCTAACGACTGCAATGTACGGAGATAAACCAAGTATATTAAAATCCATGAGTTCATAAAAATACAGAAAAACCCCACTAAGCTCCACTGACCACCTCTGAAGAATGTTTGACAGTAATCACCTTCCAACTCTGACAACCAGCAAAGAAAGGGAAACGATCAAGTGTCATTTTGCTTTTCCCATTAAACTACCTCCAAGTAACCAGACAGCTGATGAAGGATGTTGTAGATAAAAGAATTCTAGTTAACATGGGCACCTGGGTGGCTCAGATGGCTGAGTGTCTGCCTTCGGCTCAGGTCATGATCCCAGGGTCCTGGGGTCGAGTCCCACATCGGGCTCCCTGCTCAGTGCAGAGCCTGCTTCTCCCTCTCCCTCTGCCATTCCTCTGCTTGTGCTCTTCTATCTCTCTGTCAAATAAATAAAATCTTTAGAAAAGAATTCTAGTTAACAAATGGAGGAGGAATTGTGGATTTAGAAGGTCACTTTCTTACACCCTCTCATGAAATAATGGTCATTGGTATTCTCCAAAATCACGAGAAGTAAGACGAGACCGCCATCGTAACAGACGGGATAGGACTGCAGACCCTGGCCCCCACTGGCCAATCCTGACATCACATGAAGAAAGACAACCAGACATGTGTCTCCCGTGTGGTTTTTGACAAAAGGTGCAAAGGCCAGCAGTGGAGAAAGGACAGTCTTCTCACCGACGGCAGGGGACCAGCTGGACACCCACGGGTGGGGACAGGGGAGGAGAGGAGGACTCACCCCCACTTCACGTGAAATGCAAAAGTGAACTGAAAACGGATCACAGAGCTAAATGTCAGCGCTAACACCATAACACGTAGACGAGAACACGGACGAAAATCTTGGTCACCTTGGGTTAAGCTAAGATTTTGTAACTAGGATATAAAAAAAAGCAAGAACTAGGAAAGAAATACTGATAAGCCTAAGAGTGGCTAAAATGAAAACAGACACCACCAAGCACTGACAGAGATGTGGAGCAAGGACAACGTTCACATGTGATGGGCTGAGACGGGAGGTGGCACAGCCACTTTGGAAACCACTCGGAGGTGTCCTGTAAAATTTATCATACACTTAACATACGACCAGCAGTCCCCTCCCAGGTATTTACCCAAATGCAAAAATAGACATGCATGCACGTGAGGACTTGTAATCAAATGTTCTTAGCAGCTTCATTCGTAATAACCAAAAACTGGAAACATCAAATCAAAACTGTGTATCATATCCACGCAATGGAATACTGCTTCCCAGTAAAAGAAACGAATTGCTGACGTACGCAAATACGTCTGAATCTCCAAAGAATCATGCCCTACACCAGAGAATTCACACAGGAAGTGCCCCCCACGGCAGGGTCCCCAGGACCTGAAATGACAGGAAAGGGAGACCTGTGCTAACTGGCAGAGCAGGGTCATTGGGGGCTGGCGGAGGGGGCGGCTGGAGACTGACTCCAATGGGCCTCAGGGCCTTGAGGGGACTGTGCGTGCTCACGAACGCACACATGTGCACACACACGTGCACAAGACACCATATATAAATGTTTACAGCAGTCTGATTCATAACCGCCCAAAGCTGGAAACTGGACAACAGTGGGACAACTGTGGCAGAGCCAGGCGCTGCCCAAGCGCTCAGCACTAAGGAAGGACCTACGGGCTCACTACAACGCAGGTGGATCTCCAACGCATTTTGCTAAGTGAGAGGTCTACATATTGTATTTTTTTTTAAAGATTTTTATTTATTTATTTGAGAGAGAGAATGAGACAGAGAGAGAGAGCATGAGAGGGGGGAGGGTCAGAGGGAGAAGCAGACTCCCTGCCGAGCAGGGAGCCCGATGCGGGACTCGATCCAGGGACTCCAGGATCATGATCTGAGCTGAAGGCAGTCACTTAACCAACTGAGCCACCCAGGCGCCCCATATTGTATTTCGTTAACAGGACATTCTTGCAAAGGTAAATTATAGGCCAAAGGACAGGCCAAGAGCTGGGGTGAGGGGAGAGACCAGTCCCAAAGGGGCACGGGTAACATCAGGAGATGGAACGGTCCAGCGTGTTCACACAGCTCTAGGCTTGTGAAACTGTATATATACTAAAGTGGGTGGGGTTTACTGTGAGGAAATAGGAGGAGGAAATGTATCTCATCTGCAAGTTTCAAGACACTCTATGTGGAACGATCCAGTTTATGTATAAAAAACTAAACATTTATGGTGCATTTACAGTTGACTCTAAAGGACACACAGAGCGCTGATACCCAGCCCTATTCTGGAAAATGGGATCCGGAAGAGGCCTGTCTTCTCACTTGTGTTCCTCTTCTTCTCGTGAGCCTTATTATTGTATCTTATTACTGATACTGTTTTAATCTCCAAAAATAAGAAAGCTACCACTTGTTGCACAAATAAAATTCCCCAGAACCTAATATCCTTTTATCCAGTGGCCTGAACATGCAGGACCCCACCTCTCCCCTGCACACTAGGTGGCCCCACCTCTCCCCTGCACACGGGGCACATCCGCCCCAACCCCGCACACTGGGCGGCCCCGCCCCTCACCTGGAAGAGCCTGGTCTTCTGGTACATGGTGCCATAGCCTTCTCGGTAGCTCAGGTAAAACATGCCGGTGAAGCTGGAGCCATCAGGCCACAGGTAGGTGCCCAGCCCGTGGCGGTGGTCGCGGTAAAACTGCCCGCGGTAAGACTGTGAAGAGAGCCCCGCGCCAGGCGCGCCTGAGAAGCTGCTCCTCCCCACCCCCCCAGCCTTCCAGAGCCACTCTGGCCACGGGCCCCCTTCAAGCTGGGGTGCATGGTGTCTGTTAGAGACGGTCACCTACACGCCGCAGAGCAGGTGCCAGGCGGTCCGCGCCCCAGTGGCCGCGCTCGCCCTCGCCTGCCCTAGCTCAGGCAGGGGCATCTGGACAGGTGTTGCTACAGCCATGACTGGGTTTGGGTGGGAGCCGGCTCCGCTCAGGAGCTCTGCCCTGGGCTCAGCTCCATCCTGCCTGGGTTCACAGGCTGCAGGCTGGCCCGGGTGGGGGAGGGGGCACCAGCCTCGGGCTCCCCTGCGTGGCCCCGGGGGCAGGCTATGGACCCTGCTGGGGAGCACTGGTGTGGCTTTGATTTAAAACGCCTCCATACTGAGCCATGGATGCGGGCCTCTGTCCGCTCTTGTCCCAAGCCCCACCGATGTTAGGGGTGGGTCTGTCCGAGCCTGCCCCTCTCCCGGGGTCTCAGGAGGAAAAAAGAATGTGATGCCCATTCCGAGCACTTTCCAACAGCTAGACCGGACCCTGGTGCATGGCTGACAGCCTCTTTCCACACCAGGAGCAGGCCGGGCCCAGCAATGCTCAGAGACCACTCTGGAGGAATAGGATGCTGCCTGCTGCCTGCTTAGTGTCCCTTCTCTTTCCTCTGGTAATGGAGAAGACTCCCTATGGGGTTGGCGGTGGACTGACCCCAGCCCCCAGGCACACGGTACCAAGACTGGCCAACCTGAGGACTCCTGACCCCCAGCCCCAGCCCTGACCTGGGCTTGGCCACAGGACCCATGCCCAAGCCAGACTAGTGTCCTGCTAGGGCCTTTCCTCTTCCAGGAGCATGTGATGCAGCTCCCGTGGGCTTGCCAGATGGCGGAGGGTCAGTCTGGACCCCCCACATGGAGATGGGGAGAGAGGGGCCCCACAGGGTCATTGGAATCCCTGGATCCAGCCAAGCCTAGGGCCACATGACCCCCAGTGATGGACTTTTCAGTTCCAAGAGCCAACAAAGGCCCTTTTCAGTCTCACCTGGGTTGAATGCAGGCTCAGTTACGGTTCTGAGAAGCCCGTCCAGCGCAAGGACACTCACTGAGCAGAGAGGCACTGGGCTGGGGCTGCCCATCTTCTGCCAACCCATCTAATTAACATGGTTTTGTGGAGCAAATCAGAGTCCACCAAACTTTAAAAAAAATGTTGACTGGCAAATTGTTTGTGTAGAACTGCAGGGGGGACATTTAACCCTCTGGTTACTTGGGTGTGTATGCATGTGGATTTCTGTCCACTCCCCGGGAGAAAGCACCGGAGGGACCCTGTCCATCGTTGGCTCCATCCCTCCCTGGCCCTCCACACAGACCAGGAGCCTCATCTCACCAGCCGGAGCTGACATGCTTGGTCCGGTCCTTTGAACACAGTTAACGTGTTTAAGGTCACTGCTCATGAGTGGCATGCCCTCTTGTCCCCTGGCCTCTCCAGTTCGTGAGCTGGATGAGCGTCTGCTCAGTGGACCCGAGGTCCCTGCCAGCAATAATGAAGCCGTGGCTCCATCACAATACCCCCGCCCAACTGTGGTCTCCCTTCATGGGGAGAACCTGTGCTCTGCAGGACAGGGCACCCAAACCTCCCAAAAGCCATGAACGGGGCTGTGGGACACTACAGTGTTGGGACAAAGGAGAACCTAGCTGAGAACTAAGACAATAAACAACCCACAGGGGTCCGTGCTTGATCACTGACGTCACGGTGACTTGCATTCATCGACAGCACGCTCCACACACGCTTCAGTCCCAGCCATCCTGGCCTCTGTCCTGGTCACAGAGGTCTGGAGGGCCCTCTGAGCGAGGGGTGCATTCCCGGCAAAGGACTGGGCCTGAGCCAGGGCCCCACCAGTCCACTGCCCTTGGAGCTACTGAATCAAAGTCCCCTACAGGGACATCTTCCCACCTCACACTCGTACCCATGCTCTGAAAATCTCCCTGCTGGAAGAACAGGCAGCCACAGCTCCGGTGTCGGCCACGGTGCTGCCCAAGGCCGTGGCTGCCCCACCCTCCCAGAGGCCCCAGGGGGAGCAGCTTCGGCAGCCAGTCTGCTGGGGTCTCCCCTGGGGTCCCGGACATGGCCTACTGCGTGGGCTCTAGAGCGTGCTTTCACTTGATTGTTAAAAAGATCCTTTCCTTCTGCTTAACCTTAAATACAAAGCCATTTCACCAACATAAATACAACTTGATACAGTAATTTATGATTTTAAAACAGTCACCCAGAATAAGAATTTATCTTAAGTAATACTTCCCAAGCTTCGACCTGGGGACACCCAGACCAGCCGCAGGCATGACCCTGGAAGTCTGTGAGAATGTTTCTCTCCAGACATTTCTCATGTGGGAAAGACACTAGCCTAACACCCTTTCTGGCCGGTGGTCTGCAAGTTCACCTCACGTCCCTCTTAGGAGAGACCAGGGCCGCCTGGGTGCTGAGGCGGTTGAGCGTCTGACTCTTGATCTCAGCTCAGGTCGTGATCTCAGGGTCATGAGATGCAACCCCATGTCAGGCTCTGCGCTAGGAATGGAGCCTGCTTAAGACTCTCTCTCTCCCTCTCCCTTTGCCCACCAACCCTGCTCCCTCTCTCCCTCTCTTAAAAAAAAGGAAAAAAAAGGAAAAAGAAGAGGAGAGAGTAGTGGCTGGCTGACACTGGCCAGGAGGGAAGGAGCAGTGGGAGCTGGTTACCTCGCCCGTGGGCCAAGAGAATTCACCATTGCCCAGCTTCATGTCCAGCCCGAAGTCCCCTCGGTATACACAGCCATCCTGCCACTCTTGCACGCCTTGGACCAGCTGGATGTAGGTCTCTTTCAGGTCCTGCTCCCCAGGGGGACCCTCGGACTCCTCCTCCTCCTCCAGGGCCTCTGGGATGTCCCTAGGAAGGTGAAGAGCAGGGCAGGGAGGACCCACACCGGCACAGGCCTGAGGAGTGACGGTGGAGAGAACCACACGCCATCTCAGTCCTTCCTCCCAACGACCCCCCCAGGGCAGATGGCTGTTGCTACCCCCATTCTGCAGAGGGAAACTGAGGCACGGGTGTGCAGTAATGGCCCAAGTGGGCAACCTGTGTCTGTCTCACGTGGCTAAATGGCTGCCAGTGCTCTGGAGGCATGACCAGCTCTAGTACCTGGAAGCAGATGGTTGCCCCACCCCAGCTGGTTGTGGGGCAAGCCTGTGCCCTCGACCAGCCCAGAGGGCCCCTGGCAGGGGCTTCACTCAGGAGCCGGCAGCCTGGCCCACAGCTGGGCAGGAAGTGGACACTCGGCAGACATGCATGGACTAATGAATGGTCTAAAGAAGGAGCGGGAGCTTTGGTCCCAGAGGAGCAGCAAGCTGACCAGTAAGCAGACAGAGGGAAGGCCGCAGGGATGGGTGGGTGCACAGCAAGGGGCAGAGAATGGGCATCAAGGTGAGTTTGCTTCTTTTCTGCTCTTGCTATCTAAAAGTACAAATCCTAACTTAAAAGGGGACCTACTCCTACGCCCCATCACACACACACGGCCCCCCTCTCTGCCTCCCTCTCAAGTCGAAAGGGTGCTCTGGGGACTCTGCGTCTTGTGTCTCTGGTCTACGGACCCCTGTGCAACTGTCAGGTGGACGGTCTAGCGGGGCTGCTCAAAGCACAGAAACCTCCAGACTTTGGTCCCCCACACCAGCCAGCCCTCCCATGCCAGCTATGAGCCACAGAGGCTTAACAAAGCATTGCCCAAAGAAGGGACACAAAATCTCCTGTGAACACAAGAATCTCCATTTGCCGTGTTGTGATGCATCTGTAGAAAGAAGCCAGGAAAAATAGACACCCACATGCAACAATGATAAAATCTGGGGGCTCAGATTTGGTTTGTTTTTTCTTTGCTTACCTGTGGCTACGGGTTGACTTGTGTCCCTACCCTCCCCCGCAACACGCACACAATCCTCTATTGGAGCCCAAATCCTAGCACCTCACCATGTGGCTGTACTTGGAGACAGGATCTTCACAGAGGTGACCATTAGGGTGGGCCCGGTCCAATGTGACTACTGTCCTTCAGCCAAAGGGAAGTGTGGACACAAAGAAACACATGAAGAGAAGATGACGTGTAGACACGGGAAGAAGACAGCCATTTACAAGCCAAGGAGAGTGGCCTGGAGCAGAGTCTCCCTCACACCCTCAAAAGAAACCACCCTGCCCACACCTTGACCCTGGACTTGCAGCCTCCAGACTGATAGACAATACATTTCTCTTGTTTAGGCCACTCAGCCTGTGGTGGCCTGTCGCAGCCCTAACAAACTCATACACCACTTCTCTTCCCACTTGCCTGCATGGCACAGATCCTACTTCCTTAATTAAACAAGTAGGAACAAATGGAAATTTTCCTTAAAAAAATAAATGGAAATGAGTTTAAGATCAAGCAAGAACATCATTAACACCACCAGTCAGCTGTAGGGGTCCCTGGAATTGGTCAGCTGGCAAGGTGAGCAAGTTGACCTCCTGGTTCTGCCACCAGACAGGTTCCTTCCCCCCACCCCTTGTGACTCAAGGACATTCTTCATCCGTAAAAGAGGGGCTATGTCAGTCCATTCAGACTATTACCAAGCCCCACAGGCTGGGGGGCTTGGACCGCACACATTTATTTCTCACAATCTGGAGGCTGGCAGCCTGAGACTGGGGGGCCTGCAGACTCCGTTCCCAGTGAAGGCCAGCTTCCTAGTTCATAGATGGCCGAAAGAGAAAGCTTTAGCTTCTTCCTCTTCTTATAAGGGAACTAATCTTATCATGGGGCCCCACCACCTCATCTAAGTCTATTCCCCAAAAGCCCCATCTCCAGGGCTGGGTGTGCGGGTGCATGGAGGATGGATGATCCATGGGAGAGGTGTGCTGGCCAGAGGAGAGCAAGGCGGCCTGGCAACCAGGGGTCTCGGGCTGGAGCCGGGGGAAAGGCAGGGCCAGTGGGAGCGGGAGCAGCTGCAGACCGAGGCGGAGCTTCTGGGACCCCGGCCCACCCTCCAGGAATGCACCCCATGCTCAGAGGGCCCTCCAGACCTCCTGTGACTAGGACAGAGGCCAGGACGGCTGGGGCTGAAGCGTGTGCGGAGCTGCGGGCGACGAATGCAAGTCACCATGACATTGGGGGTGAGGGCTTTAACATGAATTCTGGGTGTGGGGAAGAGCCAGGGGGACACAGTTCAGTCCATAACGGGGACAAATACAATAGGATTACAGGCTGGGTTTCACAAGATGCCAAGGTAAGACTCTAAGGGCAGCCCCTGGCCCAAAGTAGACCTGAGATGTGTCACATTGCTCACAGTTACCATACTGTGAAGAAGCTGTACCAACTTGGGAACTCCACAGTATAAAGCAGATGTTCCTAAGGCCACGAGAAGGTGACACAGAAAGGCAGAGTGGGTGAGCCAGAAGGAGTGTGCAGAGATCAGGCAGGGGCCTCGTAACCCAGTGTTGTAACTTTCCTCAGTGGTGGCTGATACAACGTTGAGGTTTTCCTGTCTCTCCAGAGACAAGCTTTTAAAGAGCAAAATAAGTTTTAGCGGTTAACACCTGCCCCAATGCTGGATCCCAGCTAAGTGGTCCCCAGGGTCAGGCTGGGACCCCCTGTGGGAGCCCCCACCCCACCCCTCACCTTTTGGTAAAGAGCATATCCATTGTGCTGGAGCTCTCCAGGGTCCCCAGGTCCTCGGTGGGGGCAGCAGGCTCATCGCCCCTCCCCACCAGCTGATTTTCATAGATGTCAACATCTGGGATTTCGTAATAGAAGGCTGAGGAATAACTATTTTCCATGCCTCTCGTCCTTGAACCTGGAAGCAAAGCCAGGGACCCACATTAGCCCTCAGAGCTCCTGGCGGGCGCCAGGGACAGGCCCGCAGCCCCCCATCCGCGTCAGAGAAACGAGGCCCCATCCCCCCAACCTGGTCGACGCCCCTATCCTATTGGAAACTTCCGGAGAAACCTTGGCCAGCGCCCGAGGAGGTCCCCGCCCCTCCAGTGGGGCGGGAACCCCATTAAGGGCGGTGGAGCCACCCCCGCACGACCTCTTAGGGCCCTGTGTTGGGGTCAGTATTACGCCTGCTAATGGCCCCAGAGCGGCCACAAACAGTAGGCGCCCCCTGCCCCACGGGCCTCTGAAGCCAGCCCGCGAGGGGCGGACGGGCAAGTGCGGGGACACGGTCCTCACCCGACCTCACACTCACAGCCTCTGAAGTCCGCCAGGCCCCCAATTTCCTGCCTGTCCCGGCCCCGGGAGGACAGAGGGCCATGCCCGGGGGGCGTCGAGTCCCGGCACAGGCCTCCCCCGCCGCCCCGCAGAGCTCCGGGACACGCCCCTCCCCGGCTCCCCGCGCTCCCGCCGCGATCCCAACCGCACCCCTGCCGCGGGGCCGCACCGAGGCTCGGAGAACTGGCACCCACCGCTCCTGGTCCGCCCAGGGCAGCGGCCAACACAGAGCGGCCCAGAGCAGCGCCCCAGCCCCGAGCGTCGGGTTTCCCTGGCGACCCACCCGCCGCCACGCGCCCGCGGCGGCTCTCGGCCTCCGCCAATCCCCGCGCCCGGCCCCGCCCACGGGCGTCCTCGGCCGACGCGGGGCGCCCCTCCGTGACCTCACAGGGCCCCGGGCGCGCGCGCCCCCGCCGAGCCCCCCACGCCTCTGCGCGCGCCGGCCTTCCGTCTGAGCCCCGCCAGAGAGGCGCGGGGACCCGGCCGGCCCGTCTCCACCGCGGACACCTACGTCCACGTCCAGCAGAGGACGGGGAGCCAGCTCTGGGCCAAGGGCTCCTCGGGGGGGAGCGCTAAATGCTCCAACGGCCCCGCGAAGAGCGCACGGGGACTGTGCCCATGAGACACCGGAGGAAACCGAGGCTAACTTGTCCCCACCGCCACGTACCAGCACGCCGTAAAGCCAACATCTGAAGAGCTCTGCCGGACTCCAAAGCCGGTTTTTGTCGGTTCCGTACAAGTTTGGCAGGCACGGAGCGGAAGCTTCTGGTCCGGCGCGGGGACAAGGCGACCTATGGGTTCCAGATCGCGGAGACAAGGATTAGCTCTGTGGACCGAGGCGTCACTGGAGAAGACTGCGGGGAGGGAGTCCTGAATAGGGCTTCAGAGGAGGCGCAGGAGCTCTCCAAACAGAGGAAGGAGCGAGGTGCAGCGAACTGGACTAGGATGCGCAGAGGCACAGCGGTGGGAAAGGGCTCAAGGGCTTTCTGCAACTGAAGCCATTGGAGCCTCTGAGAGAGGTGGGGCTCTCTGCAGGCGCAGGGTCCGGGGTCCTCAGCCCAGGCTGCCCTTTAGAACATGGGGAAAGGGATACGCAAAGCCCATGCCCAGTCCCTTCCCCAGTGGCTAGATTCTGGCTAGGGTTCTGGGGTGCTTCCTCCAGCCCTCTATCTCCCAATTCACCTCTCTTCTCCCTTCATACCTACTTTGGTTCCTGGATCCCCTCTCTCTTTACCTCTTATCCTTCCCCCTCAGGTCCCATCTCTGCCCTGCTCCCTCCCATTGCAGCTTGGGAATTTTAAGCACAAACTAAACTGTCTTGAAAATTCCTTTGGGGGGCGCCTGGGTGGCTCAGTGGGTTAAGTGTCTGACTCTTGATTTCCGCTCAGGTCGTGATCTCAGGATGGTGGAATTGTGCCCCCCACATGGGGCTCTGCTCAGTGCAGAGTCTGCTTCTCCCTCTGCTCCTCCCCCCACTCCCGCTCTGTCTCTAAAATAAATAAATAAAATCTTTAAAAATAAAATAAAATAAAATTCCTTTGCTATGAAAAGAGAAAGAGGGACGCCTGGGTGGCTCAGTCAGTTAAACGTCTGCCTTCCGCTCAGGTCATGATCCCAGGGTCCTGGGATGGAGCCCTGCGTCAGGCTCCCTGCTCGGGGGGAGCCTGCTTCTCCCTCTCCCATTCCCCCTGCTTGTGTTTCCTCTCTCGCTGTCTCTCTGTCAAATAAAATCTTTAAAGAGAGAGAGAAATGGTCAACTTCAAAATATCCTACAAACTTGGTAAACCATACCATCTGTTGCAGGTTGAATGGCATCCCCCCAAAACATTAAGTTTAAATCCTCAGCCTTGGTACCTGTGAATGACCTTATATGGAAATAGGGTCTTTGCAACTAATCAAGTCAAGAAGTCATACTGGATTAGGATGTGCCTTAAACTAAATGACTAGTGTCCTGATAAGAAGAGGGAGATTTGGAGACTCCAAACACACAGGGAAAAATAAACTTCTGTTGTTTTAAGCAACCGAGTTTGTGATGTTTTGTTACAGATGAATCAGAAAAAAACATTTACTATTATTAGAATAAAACAAAATGCAATATCATTGTATACAGGGTTGCAAGACAGCTATTTTTCACTGAAACGGATCCCGGAAAGACGTCCCTGAATGACACTGGCCATCAGAAAAACCTGAATAAGTCTTATGTGGCAACTATGTGGACATTAAATGATGTGGGTTTTTTAAAGAATTTATTTGCGAGAGCACACGCACAAGCGGGGGGGGGGGCGGGGGGGGAGGGCAGAGGGAGAGGGAGAAGCAGACTCTCCGCTAAGCAGGGAGCTCAACTCGGTGCTTGATTCCAGGACCTGAAGGACCTGGAGATCATGACCTGAGCTGAAGGCAGACACAACCCACTGAGCCACCCGGGAGCCCCTAAACGATGTTAACTTTTTAAAACTTAGAGTGATGGACCAAAAATTAAGAAAAATAAAAATACTGGTATATGAAGAAATGAAAATTTAACAGCAAATAGTTTTATTTCATAAGAACTGTGTTTTACAATAAAAGGGAAAATAAAATGCAGAAATTACAAAGGGCAATTTATTAGGAAGCGGATAAAAGGGAACAAACATAAAACTGTACTAAAAGGCACCTCAGACGGCAATACAATTATTAGTTCCTAAGAGGAAGCGAAGCCAGGCAGCCAACAAAACGATACAGAGGATACTGGAGGGGACCCCCTGTCCTCCGCATGTCAGCTGGAGAAGCCCACCTCCCCGAGCCCAGCTGGGGCCCTGCTACCCGCCCCCTCCACGGCCAGACCGGCTCCGGGACGGGTGCCCGCGTCGGTGAGCCACCCCCACCCCGGGCGCAGGGACAGGCACTGCAGCACTAGAAGCCCAGCCTCGCAGGTCTGCCCCGGCCGCGGTCTGTCCAGCCCAGGATGCCCGGGAGAGAACACCGCCCTCCCGCGCAGGATCGCGGCTCCCTGTCCTCCACGTTCCCCAGGGACCGCCCATTCATCCCAACGTCCCGGCCCCGCCCGCCCCGCTGCGGCCAATCCCCTTCGCCCGCCGGTCCACGAGCCCAGCCAATGGCCGCAATCCCCATCCGCAGCCAATCAGAGGATGAGCCCTGCTCTGCCCCGCCAATGCGGAGGCAGCCAGGGCCCCGCGGGTGGGACCCTCGGAGGCCTTTAGGACCCCGGGGGTGCCCGGCGGGCCGCCCGGCCGCCCAAACTAGTCCCGCGGGCCGGGCGTCCCGGCGCGGGTCATGGACCCGGGACGAGCCAGCCGCCGCGAGGTCCCCGGGGTCGCCTCGCCCGCGCCGCCGCCGTTCGTGCGCGTCGCCCCCTCGCTGTTCCTCGGGACTGCGCGCGCCGCGGCCGCGCCGGAGCTGCTGGCGCGCGCGGGAGTCACCCTGTGCGTCAACGTCTCGCGCCAGCAGCCCGGCCCGTGCGCGCCCGGCGTGGCCGAGCTGCGCGTGCCCGTGTTCGACGACCCGGCCGAGGACCTGCTGGCGCACCTGGAGCCCACCTGCGCCGCCATGGAGGCTGCGGTGCGCGCCGGCGGCGCCTGCCTGGTCTACTGCAAGAACGGCCGCAGCCGCTCGGCCGCCGTCTGCACCGCCTACCTCATGCGGCACCGCGGCCTCAGCCTGGCGCGGGCCTTCCAGGTGGGGCGGGCCTCCCGGGGGGCGGGCCTCCCGGGGGGCGGGCCTTCCAGGTGGGGCGGGCCTTCCAGGTGGGGCGGGCCTCCCAGGTGGGGCGGGCCTCCCAGGTGGGGCGGGCCTCCCGGGGGAGCGGGCCTTCCAGGTGGGGCGGGCCTCCCAGGGGGCGGGCCTTCCGGGTGGGGCGGGCCTCCCGGGTGGGGCGGGCCTTCCAGGTGGGGCGGGCCTCCCAGGGGGCGGGCCTCCCGGGTGGGGCGGGCCTCCCGGCGTTAGGGGCGCGGAGCACCTTGAGGCGCTGCGGTCAGCCTCTGCTTTTCGTACGCAGGCCGTGAAGGGCGCGCGCCCGGTGGCCGAGCCCAACCCGGGTTTCTGGTCTCAGCTGCACAAGTACGAGGAGGCCCTGCAGTCCCTGCCCCGCCTGTCCGGGGAGCCCTCGGGACCGTGCTCCGGAACTGGAGGAGAAGAGCTCCAGAATGAGCCCTAGTCCTCCAGCCCTCGGAGAGCACCCAGCCCCCAGTGCAGGGTGCATGGAGTTGGAGGTAGTTGAAGCGCTGACTGGAGGGGGTCTTCCTCCTCCTTCCTTACTGTCGCACAGTTTTCATTTTCCGATTCTTCCTGAAAGGCTGCGCGTTTCTGTCCCGTTTGACAGTTCGGCGGGAGTGTGTCCACTGAAGAGGGGACTGGAAGCGTTCCTTCCTTGGTCAGCAGCTTTGCCAGACAGGGTTTGGTCAGGAAAATCCAACCCACGTGAGGAGTTTTAGGCAGAAAGGTCTTTAATACAGAGGGCAAGGCCTGGGAAGGTATGGGAGTCATGGAGACCCCCCCGACCCCAGTCGTGGCCGCCTGCCACTCTGATGTGGCTACTGCTGGAGGACGCCAACACTGCCGGCAAAGCCTCGTGCCTGCCACTGTTGGAGCCCACAGGGCTTTTCCCAGACGCCACACTGGTCCCCTCTCAGAATCTGGCGCAGAATCCAGACCTGTGACTGCTGCAACACAGGCCGGGCTGTGAGGCTGCCTGACCACAGCGTGGCGCCTGCGCCCACCTCCGACCTTACTGACCTCCCAGTTTCCACAACAGCACTGAGCCCCAGCCTCACATCCCACAGCCACCCTGTGTCGAAGATGCACTCACCACCTGTGCGTCTGAGCGTGTCGACTCCTCTTTTGGTTCAGGCGCACCTCACCTGGATCCTATGGTCTAAAGACTATACCAGAAAATTAATCACCATCAACACCTCTGAAATAAGATAGGGAAAAAAGGGGGGAAACTGGGGTGCAATATAAATTACAGATAATACAGCCCCCAGTTAATATATGCTGCCAAATACATATCAAGGTAATTAATAAAATATCATAACTAGTGTTTAATATTTCCGCTCCCCACTACTCATTTCATGTTCTTCTCCTCAGCCAGCACCTCGCTGGTCCTGGTCTTTTCCTGGTGAGGTGATTTGAGCCTCCATTCTGAAGGGCCCTGAGTGGCCCTGTCTGCACTGGGGCTGTGGCCTCCCTCACCTCGTCCTCAGCAGGGAGTACTGAGGGCATCAGGAGAATGTCCCAAGCTCAGCATACTCCTCCTGGCCCCACTGAGTGGCAGCAAAGCCCAGCTGCTCCTTCAAAGTCAGGACCAGGCACTCCACCCAGCCCAGCAGCCCCGGATTTGCCTGTTGCCTCTGTGGCCTGAGGAGCCCAGAATGGTCAGGTGGTGTCTCAGCCTGCCATCCAGGGGGACACCTGTGTCCCTGGTAGAAGCAGCATACCTGGGAACAAATCCTCTGACCCAGCAGAGCCCAAAATTGTGGGGATGGGAAACTCACACTTTGTGAGGCACTGGGATGGCCATGAAAGGGGCCCCCTCCCCGCCCCCCCGTTACACCTACACCTGGGTTCTGACTGTGACAGGAGTGACACCCTTTGTTGGTCCCTGGCTGCAAGCATATACCACACCTTGGAGGTGGGCACCCAGCCCCTGGCAATATCACCAGTCAGCAGCTCCCGCCCCCATGTGCTGCAGCCTGTCATGACCTGCCTGTAGCTCACTGCGGCCGAGCCACCACCTAACACCTTTGTGCAGGGCTTGTGGGCTGCCTCACTCTCCAAGCTGCTCAGAGCTCATGTCGCCTTGCCATCACCCCCTTCCATACAGGGGCTACTGCCACCGTGTCCACTCGGTAGGTGAGGCTACAGTGACTTGGAGGTTAGCCGAGCAGTCTACCAGGACCTGAGTCCTAGTTTTTACCCAGCATGCTCATGGCACCTTTCATGGGAGCCCTCCCACCCCCCACCCACCGCCAGCCCATCTGGCTGACCTGGCTCTGGATAACGAAGGTGCAAGGCCACAGAGCTGAGCCAGGTTGAAAGACCTCTGTGGGCCACATCAGTGTTTTACCCACCAGTTCTGTTTGAGAAGCTCTTACTAGAGGCCAAGTTCTCCCGAGGACCTCTGCCTGCCTCCACGTGCACCTCCCAGCAGGGGAGGCAGGGACCCGTCCCCTCCCTCGCACAGTGCACCTGAATGGTGGTGCCAGTCCATGAGCATTAGGGGAAGGCTGGGTGTAGGCAGTGTTGACTGCTCCAGCCCACCCAAGCCAGCTAGGATTGGATCACCAGAAGACTGGAGTATGGCAATTCCTGTGGGAGAAACCCCAGCCTCTGAGAGCCCCAATTCCACCTTCCTCTCCCTGGGTCAGGTCACGTGGGGGAGAGGGGAGAAGTGCATTGCAGCTGCTCCCAGCCCTGCTCCCCTGGACAGCGGCTTTCCAGCTTTCCGGAGGGCTGGAGTGTAATGCAGCCCCCTGCTGCAGGGTAAGGGAGGGCAGCCAGACCGGCTATGGGGAAGGGCCTTGGCGCTGTGCTGAAGGCACTGTCCCCTGCAGGACAGAGACAGGGTGGAAACTGAGGACAACCACAGCCCTCCACCTGTGGGCCTCACAGTTCACAAGGTGCCTTAGTTGGCCGGCTTTAGTCCTGCAAAACAGATGTGTTTGCTCTAAAACTGGCTTATGTTGGTTCCTTACATAAATGTGGGGTAGCAGACACCCCCACCCTGGGAGGAGAGGGGTTAACAGCTGTGGACCAGCAAGGCTGCCCCACTCCACCCGTCCTATGTGCAGAATTGGCCTTGGGGAGATACGCAGGGCCCTCCAGCAGAGAAGGGATGAGATGAAACCCCTGCTTCCCCAAGTCCAGGGGACCAGGAAGACAAGAAGCCCTTGATGGCTTCTGAGGGCACAGGTGATTGGTCATGAGGGAACGAGGGCAGGCTAGTGTGGGTACCCACATGCAATCCTGATGTTCCTCTAGCCCGAACCAACTGGCCTCGGGGAAGGGGCTCAGAGAAGCTCCTAAGACTGTGAATACAATCTAAAACCCTCTGCCCTTGGCACCTCAGGAACCCCACCACGTGGGCAGGCACTGGGCCACGTGAACTCAGAGAGGACCAATTAGACCCCAGCTCTTTCCTCTTGAGTCTTAGACGTAGAACTAACCTCCTCCCCCAGGTGACTGCAGGAGCCCTGGGATTCCTGGGGGGCTTGGGGTTGTGTTACCCCAGCTAAGAGGAACCAAGGGAAAATTAAAGCAATGCTTCAGTGCACGTGCTCCACATGGGTGGACCTGGTCCTCCCTCCCAGCTAACCATTCCTCCCACCCCTCCCCCGCTCCCAGGAAGGAAGGCGGGCGCCATCACATGGGTTACAGACAGGGACAGAGTCCAGAGGATTAAAGGCTACTTGGGGATGATGCCTGGCTGGGTGCAGCGTGTGTCCCCCACGGCGATGGAGCAGAGGAGAGCGGTGTGTGAGGCTCCTGGATGCCCTTCCAGGCCCCAGAGCCCCTTCTCCCCGAAACTGTGAATTCTTGTATCATGGTAACAGCACCATCTTGGTGGCCCCTCTCATTCCATGGCTTCTGGTGGATCTTGAAGCCTCCCTGGTGTGCAGCCCTCTCCTCTGGACCCAGGCCTCTGGACAGGACCCTGCAAGGCGGGATGGGGAGCAGGCCAGATCCCTGCTACGGCCCCAGCACTCACCAGCTCAACAGTGGGGCCTCCAGGCTTAAGACAGCACTTTCTGCGACGATGGAATATCCACTCGGACCAGTAGTTGCCACAAGCCACACAGTAGCCCCCCCACACGTGGAGACCTTGAAACACGGCTCTGCCAGGGAGGAACCAAACTCATAACCGTATTTCATTTAAATCTAAATAGCCACACCCGGCTAGTACTACCTTATCAGACAGCACAGCCCTAAGGCCCCCGAGCTCCACATGGCCCACAACACAGACCACTGGTCTCAGGGGGGCGGCGGTGAGCGAGGCGTGCATACACTTCCCGGCTCTGCAGAAGCAGAGACTGCACTAGGCAGCCGTTGCCCCAGGAACCTGGCCCACAGCAACCCTCAGGAGCCGGGTCAGAAGAGCACAGGGCTTGGGAAGCCGCTCGGCCCCCCGGTGCCTCCAGGCCCCTGTGCGCCCTGGTCCTCCAGGGCACAACACCCCCGGCGCCCGCGCCCAGGACCCCCAACCCCACCCCGGCTTGCCGTCCGGCCCCGCGCACTTTGCGCCCAGTCCCCCCGCATACAGCTCCCGCGGCTCCCAGCCCGGCCTAACCTTACCTCACACTGCCCCCGGACCCGCACACGGCGTCCCCCGCGCACAGCGCCTCCCGCTCCCCGGCCCGGCCCCCGGTAGAGCGCCCCGGACCTCGGGTCCCCCGCGCACGGCCACCCCGCCCGCCCCCGCCCCAGTCCCGTGCGCACTGCGCCCCCGGCTCCCCAGCCCGGCCCCGCGCACAGCGCCCCCGGCGGCGGCCGAGCGGAGCCCGAGCGGGGCGGTGCACGGCACGGGGCCGGGCCGGGCGGCTCCCGGCGCGACTTCCTGTTGTGCCCGCGCCCCGCCGCCGCCGCCGCCGCCGCCCGGCGCCCCTTGCCCGCTCCCCGCGGCCCGGCGCGGCCGCCGCCCATGGATTTCACCTAGCGCGGGCGGCTATGGCGGCGCAGTGCTGCTGCTGCAAGGCGCCCGGCGCCGAGGCCGCGCCCGCCCGCCCGCCGCCGGAGCCGCCGCCCGCCCTGGACGTGGCCTCGGCCTCCAGCGCGCAGCTCTTCCGCCTCCGCCACCTGCAGCTGGGCCTGGAGCTGCGGCCCGAGGCGCGCGAGCTGGCCGGCTGCCTGGTGCTCGAGCTGTGCGCGCTGCGGCCCGCGCCCCGCGCGCTCGTGCTCGACGCGCACCCGGCCCTGCGCCTGCACTCGGCCGCCTTCCGCCGCGCCCCCGCCGCCGCCGC
>NW_023270377.1:973174-1005861 GCF_011800145.1 Mirounga leonina | reverse complement strand
CCTGCGCCTTCGCGTTCGCGGCCGCCGGACCCGGGCCCGCGCCGCCGCCCCCGCTGCCCGCCTTCCCCGAGGCGCCCGGCGCGGAGCCCGCCTGCTGCCCGCTGGCCTTCAGGGTGGACCCGTTCACCGACTACGGCTCCTCGCTCACCGTCACGCTGCCGCCCGAGCTGCAGGCGCACCAGCCCTTCCAGGTCATCCTGCGCTACACCTCGACCGACGCCCCGGCCGTGAGTGCGCAGGGGCCGGGGCGGGGGGCCGGGGGCTGGGCTCGGGGTGGTCCCCGGGCAGCCTCTCCTCGCGCTGCCAGGTGAGGGGGCCTTAGCCTGGGCTCTGCGCCTGGGGCACCTGCGGAGGGGGCGGGGCCGGCCTGGCCCTGGGGCGTCCGTGGCCTCCGGCCTGGCACTCCTCCTCCTGGCCCTGGAGTCCTGTTCAGGTGCTCTCAGTGATTTCCAGCAGATGCCTGGGGAGTTTTTAGGAGCCTTGGACAGAGTGAGAGTCCTGGTGCTGGCCAGTGGGTGGTGGGGGCAGGGGACAGCATGCCGCCAAGGGAGGCCTCTCCTTTCAGTTGTGCCAGAGTTGTCCCTGCCTGGGGCCAGGGCAGCTTCCGGTGGGTACAAGCTAGTCCATACATGTGCCTGAGCCCGGCACTGGGGCAGGCCAGGGGGTGGTGTCAGATGTGGAAGGGCCTCCGTGTGACCTAGGTCTTCAGAGGACTTGGGGCCAGCTGATCTACTCTCTGGAGGTGGCTGTGAGGGACAGAGCTGCCAGAGCCAGAGAGGGCCGGCTTGGCTCTGTGCCTTGGGCCTTCTGGGTGAGGATTGGCCGGGGCTGCAGCTGGGTGCCCCCGCAGACAAGCAGGTAGGCTCTGCAGGGCTTTGGGCACGGAACACCCACTGCCCCAAAGGCTCTGCCGGAAAGCCGAGGCGGCTCAGGTCGGGCTCGGTGGCTGCAGCACCACTCTGCCACGTGAGGCTTTTAGGATGGAGCAGGGCCTTTCACTCCTGCGGCATGGGGGTGTCCTGGGTTCCCCCCACGTACACAGCATGCACACAGCTCTGAGACGCCCTGGGGGGTTCCATCTGTCCCTGTCTGTAGCATGCAAAGGGACAGGTGGTGTGGTGGCATCTGGCCAGGGACCACCAAAGTGACATCTGGGTGGGAAGAGCCCAGACCAGACACCCACCTGTGGGCTTCCGGCATGAATCCCAGGAACCCTCAGCAGGCCCCGCCACCTCACTGCCTACCCTGAGCTCCCACGAATCTGCTAGCTGCTGGCCCCTGCTGCCTGCTCAGGTCATCTGGGGCTCTGACAGGCGGCAGATACGCCTTCCAGCATGGCAGTGAGAACGAAGAGACGTGCTTCTCCCTGACCCTGATCTGTGAGCTTGGAGCCCTTGTGTCTGGTCCACTCAAGACCATGACCAGCAGAATGGGGGGTCCAGGACCCTTGGCAGGCTGCTGGGGATCGGGTCAGGCCAATAAGAGCAGCCGTCCTCCCTGGGCTTTCTATGGCCTGGGGGCTGGAGCAGGGAGGGGCCTCATGGTCCCCACAGATGGTGCAGCTGTGGGCTTGGGGACAGGGGCCTGGCCTGCAAACTGGATCACTTGCAGAGGACAGAGGGTTTGGCCCGGGGCACCCACCATCATGCAGGAACACCACAGGGCTCAGGGCCTGTGCACGGAGCCCCCCTCTTCCTGGCTTATTCTAGGCCTAGATCCCTAAACCTGTCCGTGTGCCAGTGCAGATGCTGCTTCCTGGGAGTGGGGCCCCACACCCCAGAGGCAGTTTGTCTCTTGCATCCCATTCCTGAACCCCCCTACCCCCTCCCCCAGCTAGAACAGCTTTCTTCCTTTACTGTGGCGTCTGGAGTCAGTAGCCCACTCCTTCACAGCCCCTCAGCAGCTGCACCTCCGCCCCTGCACCCTGAAAGGATTTGGCGGCTCAGCTCCGGGGCAGGGCCCTGCCCGCCTGGGGGTTTGCCCCAGCCCACCACTCCCAGGGAGGACTGTGGACCCCATTGGTCTCTGCTAGGCTAAGGGGAGACCAGTGCTGGATGGGGCCTCTCTGGCTGGGCTGAGAAGTGGACATGGTGGTGGGAACAGGAGGCCTGAGATGGGCAGAACCTGAGGAGGGCCCCAGGGAAGGGAGGGGTCAGTGGGAGGGGAGGCTGTGGTGGTGGAGCAGGTGTGAGAGGGGAAAGCGAGGTTGAAGGGGGTCTGGGGGACTGCGGGGACCCATCCCCAGCATGGGCCAAGGACCACCTGTAGCAGGACCCACTGCAGAGTCTCCTTAATGCAGATTCCTGGGTGCTGGCCCCTGGCAGTTCTGGGATGGGCCCCAGGACTCTGCAGTTTTGAACAGGCTCCCCAGACAGGCCTTCTGTACATCCGGGGCAGCCTGGGGGGTCAGCAGAAAAAGAAAATACAACTGCAAGCGTCCCCTAGTGAGGGGACAGAGACATAGCAGCCAAAAGGAAGTTTTTTAAAGAAGCCAGTGAACGTTGGCCAGGAGTCTGGCCAGAAGCAGATAGGTAGCCCTGCCAAGTCTGGGAATTCACTTGGGTCCGAGGTCTGCGGGAAGGGCAGCCCCTCCTCGGTGTGGCGGTCCACCGCTCCTGTGATCTCAGCATGAAACACTGCGGGTGGCCAGCAGCCGCCATGGGTTCCACGGACCCATCACTTGCAGAGGCTGTGGGGGGTCCTGGGAGGACCCCTCTGTGCTTGGTCACCCAAGCGGACAAGGAACAATCCAGTTTGCTCCAGCGATCACGGGCCGGCAGAGGGGAGCGTGGGGAGAGCAGAGTCAGGGCCCCTGCATACGCCCCAGTGGCCCTCCCATGGCCACTCCTGGCCTGCCCGGCCCATTCCTCTCCAAGTGCCTGGTCCCATTCTCAGGGGTTCAGGAGCTCCTTTCCAGTATGTGGAGTCATCAGGAAGTTCCAGTTTTCTCCCATTTTCAGTTCTTGGCTCCCTTTCCTCGCTGCCAGCCTATGAGAATTTGGACTTGGGTCTTCGACGGTGCTTCAGTTTCCCATCAGAAGCTGGGATGAGGGGCTGGGGCCTGGAGACCCCCTGGGCTGGCTCCTGGGCGCCTGGCCTCCTGCTGGCCATGCTTTGGGTCAGCTGCCCTGCCTGCCTGAGGGGCGGGTAGGTGACAGTGACCAGGAGCAGCTCTTGGCCCTGGAGGAGCCCAATCAGGCCATCTCTTCCCAGGCTCCCGCTGTCTTCCTCTCCAGCTGCCGCCCCCAGAGGCTCTGGGCCGAGAAGCCTGAGCAGGTCCACAGGTTTGGGGCCGCTCCTATGGCCCTGCTCTTTCCAGGAAACCTGCCCAGCTTCCCGGAAGCAAAGCATGGTTGGCAGGGGTGTCCTGGCATCCCCACGTGCCACCTTCTGGTGGGACAGGGCCCCCTCTTGCCTCGCTGTGGTGGGGACGGTGACACTGGCTGATGCCCTGCCCACTGCCTGCCTGCAGATCTGGTGGCTGGACCCCGAGCTGACCTATGGCAACGCCAAGCCCTTCGTCTTCACCCAGGGCCACTCGGTGTGCAACCGCTCCTTCTTCCCCTGCTTCGACACGCCTGCCGTCAAGTGCACCTACTCGGCTGTTGTCAAGGTCAGCGTCCCCTGGCCTGGCCTGCCTCCTCACCACCCTCCAGGAAGGAGCCCTAGTGTGGGAAGGGGCAGCCTGATAGGGGTTCCCAGCAGAGCATGGGGGCTCTTTGTGATGAGAGGTGCCCTGACAGGGATGTGGCTCTCAGGCCCAGGTCGTGGGGTTCCCCATCAGGGATGTGGGGCTCCCTACCACAGATATGGGGTTTCCTGACCCAGGGTGCGGAGTTACCATTGGAGAGAGGGGTCAGCCTGACGGGGGGCATGGGATTTCTCATCATGGACATGGGGTGCCCTGTTGGGGGATGTGGGGTTCCTTATCATGATATGGGGTTCCCTGACTGGGTTGTAGGGTTTTCCACTAGAGCATGGGGTTCCCCATCAAGGACATGGGGTGCCCTGATGGGTGGGGCCTCCTCACACGCAGGCCCCGTCGGGGGTGCAGGTGCTGATGAGCGCCACACGGAGCACCTACGTGGAGGAGGAGGGCGTCTACCGCTTCCACATGGAGCACCCTGTGCCCGCCTACCTCGTGGCCCTCGTGGCCGGGGACCTCCAGCCGGCAGACATCGGGCCTAGGTAGGGCCACTGCTGCTTGCTTCCTGCAGCAGCTGCTGCCACGGGGGGCCCAGGCTTTGGGGAAGTCCCGCCACGGGCCAGGCATGGGGCCCGCGTCTGTGCTGCCCCGCTGGGGACCCCGCAGTGTGGGGACCAGCCCTGCCCCCCCTTTTCTTGCTTCCAGCAGAGGCCATCCCTGCCAGGCTCCTCTCACCCCACCCACCCCCAGACCAGAAGCTGGGGCCCTCGGCCCCCTTAGTGCCCTCCTCAAGCCCGTCCTCCTGCTGGGGCCACACAACAGCCTGATGCACCCTCAGGCTTGGGCGGGTGTTTTCAAGGCAGCGACAGAAGGAACCCAGCCCCCCCTCGGCGTGTGGCTTGGCCGTTGTGGTGGGAAGGGCCTGCGTGATAGCCCTCAAGTGAGGTGGGGCAGCGGGCTGGGCGCTTCCTGAGGTGTGGGTGGTATTGGGGCCCAGAAGGAGAAGGCCGGCCTGCTGGGTGAGCGGGGTGGGCGCTGGTCAGCCTCTGCCCACCCTCCCTGCCCCGGAATAGGAGCCGTGTGTGGGCCGAGCCGTGCCTGCTGCCCACGGCCACCAGCAAGCTGTCGGGCGCGGTGGAGCAGTGGCTGAGCGCGGCCGAGCGTCTGTACGGGCCATACATGTGGGGCAGGTACGTCCCGGGCACCTGGGAGCCTGGCTGGGTACCGAGGGGGGAGGGCACAGCCAGAGGGCAAGTCCCGCCCTCCTGAGGAGTAAACGGGGGCCTACAAGGAGGGCCCCATGTCTGACCTTCTGGGGAGGCCGTGCCGCTCACCACCCAGGCCCACGGCCCTCTGGGGTCACCTGCCCGGCCTCCCGCCCTGAGCAGGTACGACATCGTCTTCCTGCCCCCCTCCTTCCCCATCGTGGCCATGGAGAACCCCTGTCTCACCTTCATCATCTCCTCCATCCTGGAGAGTGACGAGTTCCTGGTCATCGATGTCATCCACGAGGTGGCCCACAGCTGGTTCGGGAACGCAGTCACCAATGCCACGTGGGAGGAGATGTGGTTGAGCGAGGGCCTGGCCACCTATGCCCAGCGCCGTATCACCACCGAGACCTACGGTACTGCCCGCGGCCAGCCCGGGGTGGCAAGGGGGGTGGCAGGAGGCTGGGGCCACAAGAGGCTGAGAGCCCAGCCTGTCCCCCAGGGTGTGGTCCCCCGACATGTGTGTGTCCAGCAGGGTGGCCTTGGGTCGGCTCCACAGAACTCAGGGTGGGGAGCACCTGGGGCAGCAGCTCAAACCTGCTCAGGTGCTCAGGCTGCCCACCCCCCTCCTGCCTCCACTGCCCCCCTGCCCCCGTCCAGGGGCTGCCTTCACCTGTCTGGAGACAGCCTTCCGCCTGGATGCCCTACACAGGCAGATGAAGCTCCTCGGAGAGGACAGCCCAGTGAGCAAGCTGCAGGTCAAGCTGGAGCCAGGTACCCACTCCCACCAGGCCTCGCCCTGGGCCCTACATACGTCACCCTGCAGGGCCTCCCTGCCATCCCTTGCTTTCTCTGGCTAGAGCCAAGGCCAGGCCAGGTGCCCCCAGCCCTAGGAAGGCTTCCCCTAGGCTCCCTCAGCCTGCCACCGCCTCTCCTGGGCTCTGAGCACTGACCACCGTGATGTGTGTGCCCTCGGTTTCCACCAAGGCTCCCTGGGCAGGGCAGGCCCCACCACTGCACTCCTAGGGCATCCGGATACGTGAGGGCCCTCGGCCCTTCCTGCTCCGCAGCGCCTGACCTCCCCCACCCCCAGGCTCTCCCCACCCCATCCCCTCCCCATGCCCTATTTTGGGTAGGGGCGCTGCCCAGAGCCAGGGCTGTTCCCCTTGCAGGAGTGAATCCCAGCCACCTGATGAACCTGTTTACTTACGAGAAGGGTTATTGCTTCGTGTACTACCTGTCCCAGCTGTGCGGAGACCCCCAGCGCTTTGACGACTTTCTCCGAGTGAGCAGCCCTCTGCCCGGGACAGGCCCTGCCCTCTGCCCACCCTGAGCCCCTCCCCACCTCCCAAGGCTGCCTCCTGTCCTGGAGGTTGGCGTGGAGTCGGGGGGACCTGGGAGCAGCAGGGCGGGACACCGCCTCCTCCCTCTAGCGCCCTCCCGGCTCCAGCCACTTGGCATGGCCCACATGGCCACACAGTGCCTCTGCGCCCACCCCGCTCTGGTGGGGATGGTGTGCCCGGCCCCCGGGCCTGCTGAGCCCTGCCCCACCTGCGCAGGCCTATGTGGAGAAGTACAAGTTCACCAGCGTGGTAGCCCAGGACCTGTTGGACTCCTTCCTGAGCTTCTTCCCAGAGCTGAAGGAGCAATGCGTGGACTGCCGGGCAGGTGAGGCCCACTGCCTGCCATGTGTCCGTGGCCACCCTCAGCCCACCAGGGGAACAGAGGGTGTGAAGTTTTGGGGGGTGGGGAGCTCTACTGCACAGGATACTGCTTCTGCCTAGGGAAAGGCCCCTTGGGTTCAGCTGTCCCTCCTTCAGCCAACCCTGGCCAGATGGCGTGAGCCTCGGGCTGGGACACCATGGGTGCAGAGGGGAGAGTGTGCTTCCTATCCTGATGAGGCCCAGGAGGCTTCCCTGAGGAGGCAGCACCTAGGTCAAGCAGGCTGAGCTAGCCAGTATGTGCAGAGGATCTGGGGCATGATTGCTTGGGCAGAGGGAGGTTTGCCTTGGAGCTCTCTGAGGCTGCTGGCCCACCTTTGCGATGCCCATAAAGATATCTCTAGGGGTCCAAGGGCTTGGGGCCAAAGGAGAGACTGGAGGGTTCTGACATCTAGGGAGAGGCCAAGATTTGCTGGAGAGCAAAGAGGTGTGGCTGGCTGGGGGGTCTGGACAGGGTGACTGCTTTGGAAGCTCTAGTAAGTGCACCAGGAGTTTTCGGCGGTGGGGAATGGGCAGCACCTGCCCCCAGAACGGCCCAGGGCTTTAGAGCAGGCTGCTGGCCAGCCCCCCGTTATGTTGCAGAGCACCCCCCACACACACCCACTCCTGCCATTCACCGCCCCCCACCACACTCCCTGGCGCTGAGGTGGGGTTTAAAGGGCCTCACTGTTTGGTACCCATGAGAGGCATGGAGGGACAGGGGTACCTCATTCACCAGCCTGAGTCTTCGGCCTCCCCATGCTCCCTCACGGAAGCCACTCCTCTGGCTCAAGGTAGCAGGTGCTGGAGCTGACCCCAGCCTCCCCAGCTGCCTCTGCCCTGGGGCTCCCAGGCCCTGGGACAGTCACACCTAGGGACATCCTCGGCATCTGGGGTCTCCTGGCTTGGGTGGGGACCCCAGGTGGCTGGTGTCTCCCCTGCAGGGCTGGAGTTCGAGCGCTGGCTCAACGCCACAGGCCCACCGCTGGCTGAGCCGGACCTGTCTCAGGGATCTAGCCTGACCCGGCCGGTGGAGGCCCTCTTCCAGCTGTGGACCGCGGAGCCGCTGGACCAGGCAGCCGCCTCAGCCAGTGCCATCGACATCTCCAAGTGGAGGACCTTCCAGACAGCACTCTTCCTGGACCGGCTCCTGGATGGGTCCCCGCTGCCCCAGGGTGGGTCCCGCAGCTGCCAGGGTGGCTGGGTGGGGAGTGCCTGCCCAGCCCTGACCCGCCCATGGCCCCGCAGAGGTGGTGATGAGCCTGTCCAAGTGCTACTCCTCCCTGCTGGACTCGATGAATGCCGAGATCCGCATCCGCTGGCTTCAGATCGTGGTCCGCAACGACTACTACCCCGACCTCCACCGGGTCCGGCGGTTCCTCGAGAGCCAGGTACGACCACCTGCACAAGCCCCGCCCCCACTGCTCCACCCAGCCCTCCACTCCCGCCTCACAGGCTGGGCACCCAGGAGAACGGGGGTGGGGGCCGTGCGGGGTCTCGGTTGCCACAGGGGGCACACGCCAGGTGGGAGGAGCCCGGACCCCGTCAGTCGTCAGGGAGGCCATGTCCTCCAGAGGGAAAGCTGGGAGCACGGTCTGGAGGTCTAGGCCTACACGGCCCTGGGCCTGTGGGCAGTCCCACACCCGGCCTGGCCCCAGGGCTGTCTGAGGGTCCCAGGCCCCGTTACAGGGGCTCCAGCCTCCCCACTCCACACGGCTGTCCCCCGTTGGTGCCCCTGAGTCCAAGCTCCCTGGAAACGAGGCCTCCGCAGAAGGCCCGTAGTGGCGTGTGGGGTGAGAGGCTTGGGCAGCCTGAGCGCGGGCAGCGCAGGCCCGGGCTGGCGGGGCGGGCCGGGGCGACAGTGTGCCCACCTCCCCAGATGTCCCGCATGTACACCATCCCGCTGTACGAGGACCTCTGCACTGGTGCGCTCAAGTCCTTTGCCCTGGAGGTGTTCTACCAGACCCAGGGCCGGCTGCACCCCAGCCTGCGCAGGACCATCCAGCAGATCCTTTCCCAGGGCCTGGGCCCCGGCGCCGAGCCCAGCATGGAGCAGGCCAGTGCCGGGGCAGACTCGGAGGCGGACGCAGACACGCCGGCCCTGTTGCTGGGGGACGAGCCTCCCAGCAGCGCCATTTCTCTCAGGGACGTCAACGTGTCTGCCTAGCCCTGACCTCCCAGACACCACGATTGTGCCTTCCGTGGCCCGGGCATGCCGGGACTGTGCCTCGGCTCTGGCCGTGAGCCCGCCCGGGGCGCACGCCCCCTCCCGCGGGCTCTCCCAGGGACCTCCTCGTGGCCGGCGATGTCCGTGGACCTGGTCTCCCCAGCTCTCTTGCACTGCAGGCCAGAGAGGCCAGCACTCCCCACGCCTCCCTGTCTCGACACTGACCGCCGGGCACTGCCCTCAGGGTGACAGCCCCGCAGTCCCCACGGCAACTGCCACACTGTGCCTTACATCTGCCGTGACGTCCAGGCTGCACTGTCCCCACGGTGTGCCTGCACCCCGCCCGGGGGTCGGCAGCCTCAGCTGGCCCCTGGCAGAGGACAGGAACACAGACATGCCCTTAGCATAGGGCCAGGGGACACTGAGGAGAGGGTGGACCTCCCTGGGGAGGGGTCCCCGGAAAGCCTTAACCCCTCAGGGAACATGGGGTCCTGGGCCCCAGGGGAAGTGGGACAGACAGTCTGTCTGGTGGCTGTAACACCCCGACAGGGAAGAGGACAGGTGGGGCTGGTGCTCTTTTTAGGCCCACCGTGCCGGCAGGGCCTGGGGGCCCCGGCAGTCCGAGCTGGGCTACCCCGGGGACCACTGTGACAGGGTCACCATGATTGCCCCATTAAACCTCCACTCTGCAAACAACCTCCCCGCCTGTTCACCCGACTCGTCTTCCGCGGGCACGGGGCTCCCCTGGGGTGGGGGCCGGGAGCTGTGCATGGTCTGTCCTCTGACGAGGGGAGGCTGAGGGGGCCGAAGGGTCTTCCTCTGCGCTCCAGCCACTCCTCGCTGTGCCCTCAGAGGCCCCAGATCCTGCCCTGCAGCCCAGGCTTCTGAGGCCCTGCAGCAGCTCCCCCAGTTGCGCCCCTGGGCCGGGTCTCTGCTTCCTCCCACTGACCCTCAAACACCGAAGCAAAGGAGGCCCCTTGTCACCACCCTGGCTCTGGGCCTTTCTCAGCAGCGGCCCCCGTCCCAACCTGGCGTAAAGGCAGGGTGTGTGGCGGGGGCGAGTTGGTCTCGGGTGACGGAGGGCAAGGGGCCGCAGACATCCATGAGCATGGGTGCAGCAGAAGCTACGGGTGAGATGCGGCCCAGAAGGGGGCACGAGGCGGGGACCCCACTGGGCGTCCACCACGAAGGGGGACGACTAAGCAGTGGGCCGTGGGATGAGGAAGCCACTGAGACCAGAGGCTGAGTCCAGGCTCTGCTCAGGGTCGCCCACGGGCTCAGCCTGACGGGGCCGCGCCACTGGCCAGTCCCAGGCGCAGAGCCCCGCTCTGCACAGGGGGCCGGGACGCGGGAGGACTGGAAATGGCGGCCCAGCATCGCCACGCCCAGCCGCCTGGTCACCAAAATCCCATCAACCCTTCTGCGCTCTAGACCCCCCACCCCCGGCAGACGGGCCCGTCCTCCCTCGCCACAGTCATGGTGCAGCCCACAGCCAGCACCTCGGTGGTCTCCAGGAATGTGGGGATGTGCACGAGGGCTAAGTGGGGCCCACAACCCAGAAACTTGCGAACTGGAAGGCCAGTCACCCGCCCTGCAGGGAACAGGGACGGGGCCACGGCAGCAACATCCCCGCAGAAGGGGGAACACCCGGCAGCCCCGTAGCAATCCTAGCACCCTGCAAGGGACCCAGTCCTGCGAGTGGGGGCCCGGTCCCGTGCTCTCGGTGGCCCCTGGCTCTGACCTCAGGAAGGTCCGTTCTCTTCCTGAACCAGGTGTCACCCAAGAAGCCCTCCATGGGGCTGAGCTTCCTTCTCAGCCTCCTCCCTGCAAGAGGGAAGGTTGTTTTCAAGTCTCTTGTCCCACGCTTTTTTTTTTTAAGATTTTATTTATTTATTTGAGAGAGAGAGAATGAGAGACAGAAAGCATGAGAGGGAAGAGGGTCAGAGGGAGAAGCAGACTCCCCGCCGAGCAGGGAGCCCAATGCGGGACTCGATCCCAGGACTCCAGGATCATGACCTGAGCCAAAGGCAGTCGCTTAACCAACTGAGCCACCCAGGCGTCCCTGTCCCACGCTTTTTAGTCCTGGGCTCTGGGTCTCTCCGGCAACTGGACTCTCAGAAACACGGACTTGCCCGCGGCTCCACGGCCACGGCGCCTTCCTGGGGCCCTGCTAGGTGTGCTTGGCTCCCCGCCTGCCCAGCTGTGCCCACGTGCTCTCCCCCGACTTTGCAGAAGCCACTCCCAGCCATCACAACTGGGGGGTGGCGCCCATATCCTTGACACTGTCCTTATCACCGTCCGTCCTGGCCCCGAGCTACCCTCTGGGGCGAGCGGCCGTGCTCCCAGCCCCGTGAGGCCCAGCGTTCCTGGCCTCTCGACTCTCCCCTTCCCTGCAGCCTGGAAGCGGGGATACGGTCGTGGCCCAGCGCCCTCCCCCCCGCCCGCCGTCTTGCTCCATGCGGCCTGTGCCCCAGCCCCACACACGCTGCGGCTGCTCCCGCCAGACCCGCAAGCGCCTCGCACACCGTCTGCCCCGTGAGTCACCAGGGCTGGACCTGACCGTGTCGCGCCGCCGCCTCACAAGAGCTTGGCAACGTTCCAGCTCCCGGTCACGGCCTGGCCGCCCCGCGCCACGGCCCACGAGTCCTGTGTTCTGACCGAGGGGCACCCTCCCCGGGGCCGGCTTCTCGGCCACGGGCTAAGCTGCGCTCCAGCAACGAGCCCTCTGCAATGCCAGCGTGTTCAACAGCGGTGTTTCTCATTCGTGCTACAGGCTGGCGGGGGGCGGGGGGGGGGCTTTCCATCGCTGTGGTTCCTCAGGGGCCACCCGTGCTGACGAAGCAGAGGACATCCGGAACATTCCAGACACCTTGCCAGAGATGAGCGAGAGCTGAGGAGGGGCTCACATGGGCCCCGGTGAGGGCACGCGCTGGGGGGCCCGCACAGCCCCTCCCACCACGTGCAGGGAAGGGGGGTGGCAAGTGGCAGTAGTGACCCCCGCAGGGTGAGGGCCGAACGCTGGGAAACAGCTGCATTTGTGGGACAGAGAAGGGAGCAGCCGGGCAGGTAGGAGAGCAGTGTCGAAGGAGCCAGGGGCAGGTCGCCCAGAAGGGGGACAGCAGGGGCCTCGAGCAGCGGCTCTCGTGGTGGCCGTGAGGAGAGCTGACAGCCGAGGGAGGTGGGAGGGAGGCTGCGGGCTCACATGTGGAGCCTCTCTGGTCCTAGGGTCCCTCAGGCCGTGTCCCGTGCAGTCCAGCCCACCCCAGGAGTGCTCCCCACTCAGGGACTCACTGGGGTAGGTCCCTCCCCTAAGGCCAGGTGCCTGGGGCAGAACTTCAGGTCTAGAGATAAGGCTTGGTCCGGCACCCCTGGGAGAGGGTCAGCACCCGCCAGACCAAACTTACACCCTAGGGAACAGCAAGCAGAGTGGTCAGAGGACGACGTCACAACACGAAGGAAAGCCTCAGCCACGGGGGGGGGGGGGGGGGCTGAAATATGCCATAAAGCAGGGGTCAGCACTTGCGGGTCACTGGGACACACAGAAAAGAACCAGGCAGAGGTTTGGAAACTGTTTTAAGGAGCCATCACTAAGATAAAAAATGACACCCCCCCCCCCCCCCCCCCCGCAAAAAAGAACACTTGGTAGAAAGGTCACAATGCAGAGAGGATTCATGGGCTGGAATACGGGACAAAGAATGTTCTAGAGTTAGCAAAGGAGTCTAAAGAGTAAGTACAGAGGAAATGTGAAGTAGCAGAATTTCCTCAAGACCAGGTGGTCACGGAGAGACAGATAAAGTCACACAACGTTCACGCGAATCGAGGTGCCCTCACTCTGCCCTCGGCTCGCCCTTCCTTCCACAGCTGGGCCACTGGACCCCAGCCTCCCC
This sequence comes from Mirounga leonina, assembly GCF_011800145.1. NCBI lineage: Eukaryota > Metazoa > Chordata > Mammalia > Carnivora > Phocidae > Mirounga > Mirounga leonina. The sequence goes on along the minus strand of NW_023270377.1, from coordinate 993,253 downwards.
TCTGCTCCCCACCACTCTTCCCCATCAGCCCTCCTGGCCCTGGCTCCCGCGTACCTCCCACACCCAGCACAGACTGTCCTTCTGCCAAGAAAAATCTAATGTCAGCTGTCAGCCGCGCGCCCCCCCCCTCAGTAAACCGCCACCCCCCCAGACCCTGGGAGAGCAGAGGCCCCAGAGCAGGGCACTGGAGTCAAGAGGGATGATCTACGTTGTGCTCATGACAACACAGAACGCATGACCCCTAGAAGCCCTCCAGAGCAAGAGTTAGGGGGGAAATTCCTATTAGGAGCTTGTATTATTTTTATTTTTAAAAATATTAACCTACACCACCACCGAAAAGAAGCCATTCCTCTGTTGCAGTGAGCAAAGTGAACTAGGTCGCCTGGCTTGGGCGCTGGCTGTGTCCTCCCCACAGCGGTGCTCACCTGGCTCACCACTTCCTCCCTTTGAAGCTCAGGCTCCTTGTCCTAATACGGGACAGTAAAACCTGCCTTTGGGATGGGCAAGGACAAACTGAACACTCATCGTGTTCAAATGAGTTCGACCCTTCGAGCCCTTAGGGGTGGATGCAAACAAGGCAGAAATAGCCCTGTTCCAGCCCTGCCTGGGAATTCCTTCAGCTCGAGACTTCCAGCCAGGGAACGAGAGATCCAAGCTTCTAGGACCCAACTCCCACTCCACCCCAAACGATCCCACAGAGAAGCAGTCCGTGTTCTCACTGACCGCCCCCCACGCCGAGGACCGTGGCCCTCACTGACCATTCCCTGCGCCGCCCCCCTGCCCCCCGGGCCAAGGCCAGCCATACACTTTGCATTCTTTCTCACTTAATCGTCACGACCACCCTGGGTCCTCCGTACCACGGGGTTTGCGGTTGACACAGAGGCCAAGGGCAGCCAGGAGAATCCTTGCGCAGGCGGCTTTAGAGTGGCCCAGGCTCTGGGCTGCGGCTCCAGACACCTCCTGGACCTGCTGGGGTGGCCGCCCGGGTTCCTGCCATCCCTGTGTTCTGACGGCAGATTTAGCTCTGGGATGGGCACGGTGGAGGCTGCGGGCCTGGCTAAGCTGGAGGGCTTTGCACCTGTACCCTCCCCTCATTTGGAGATTCCCAGAGAGAAGGCCTTGCCCAGAGGAACAGGTACCCTGTTGCCCGCAGGACCAGGACATTGGGCCCCTCTCTGGCCTCTGGGGGTGGGACCCAGGGCCTGCATGGTTTTGTGGGCCAGAGACTGCTCTGTGATTCAGACCTGGCCGTGTGACGGAGAGAACGCCTGCCCCTAGTCTGAGTCAAGGCATGTCCCTGAACAAAGGCTGTTCTTTTGTGAGGAGTCCCATGAGCTTCCTAAACTGACGGGGCACAAAGCCAGTCCTTCTACCAGTTCCGCAGGGCCCCCGGGCTGCCTCACTTGGCACCCCCATCCTGCAGCACCCTCCCTCTTTCTGACTCACGTGACTAGTCACCAAGCACCTTCAAAGAAACTAAATCTCGTTCTCCTTCGCTGGTTTAAAACCTAGGCCCCTGGGCTCACTCTCCCACCCTGGCCTCAAAGACCTCCTTCCGAACCCACCGCACAGTGCGTGATCCCTTAAAATGAGAGCCCTGGGCTGCCCCCCTCACCACCCTCCCCAGGCTCCCACACCGCTCGTCTGGTCCCTACACAGGCCACACTCCCAGCCCACCCCTCAGGACCTACGGGGGCCTTAACATGTGTGCACAGCTTCCCCGATGCTCTCTTCCTGAGTGTGGGCTGCACTGGGGGGACTTGCTCCCAGTGAAGGGAACGCGGCAGAAACGATGGGGGACATCCGAGGCGGGTCATAAAACACCCTGTCAGGAAGCCTGGGTGGCTCAGTCAGTTAAGCGTCTGCCTTCAATTCAGGTCATGATCTCAGGGTCCTGGGATCGAGCCCCGAATCGGGCTCCCTGCTCGGCAGGGAGTCTGCTTCTCCCTCTCCAGCTGCCGCTCCCCCTGCTTGTGCTCTCTCGCTCGTGTGCTCTCTCTTAAGTAAATAAATAAAATCTTTAAAAAATAAAAAACACCCTGCAGCTTCTGCCCTCCCTTCCCCTCTGATGGCTTGCTCCAGGAGAAACCAGCCACCACAGGGTGAGAACACTCAAGCAGCTTCACGAAGGTCCACATGACAAGGAGCTGCAGTCTCCCGCCCCAGCCAATCTGCAGCTGATTCAGTTCTGGCCGACACTGTGACTGCCGTCCCGAGACCCTCAGCCAGAACCACCCACCTGACGCCACATTCCTAACCCACAGAAACCGTGACATAATAAATATCTAAGTTTCTAAGTTTTGGGGTAACTTGATACACAGTGGTAAGACAATGAATACAGGTCTCTGCACGATGTCTGTAGCGCTAACAAAAGATTCAACTCAAAATTTACTCCACTGTAAAACTGTATTTACAGTCTATGGCCAGAAATCCGAAGGTGGACGATCCTAGGACCAACAAGCTCAGGGGCTCGGCGACGCCATCAGGCTCTTCATCTTTCTGCTCTGGAGTCTGTGTGTGCAGGCCTTTGTCTTCTGGCTCGCCCCCTGCGGTCACAAGCTGACTCAGCAGTCTCCATTACCACACCTCCACACACCAGCAGCCAAGGCTGGCTGCTGCGAGAGAAGGCGCCATCACGTGCCCTGGGTAGATTGTGGGAGACGCCCCCACAACCCCCCAGAGGACTGTTCCCTGTGTCCTGTTGCCCTGAGCTGGGGCACATGCTCCTCTCTAAAACTTTTTTTTTTTTTAAGATTTTATTTATTTATTTGAGAGAGAGAGAGAATGAGAGAGAGCACATGAGAGGGGGGAGGGTCAGAGGGAGAGGCAGACTCCCCGCCGAGCAGGGAGCCCGATGCGGGACTCGATCCAGGGACTCCAGGATCATGACCTGAGCTGAAGGCAGTCGCTTAACCAACTGAGCCACCCAGGCGCCCCTCCTCTCTAAAACTTCTGACCCTGAGCTAGGGAGAGGTCCAGGCTCCCCAGCTGACTTCAGCTGCACCAACTAAGTCAGGTTCTTGCTGGTGAGGCAGGGACAGCTATGGAACAAGACAGTCTGCCAACCCAGGGCTGCAGCCACGGCCCAGCTGTTGCTGCCTGCCCCTTCACCTGGGGCACCTCCACTCTGCCCTCTCCTACTCTGGGTGATGTCTGGGCAGGACACTAGTTTCTAATCTCTGTGTCCCCATGAGAATGCAGGGTTACTACCCACTGAACAGGAAAGAGATGGAGGGGTTCAGAAGAGACAACCCCCAGCCCCAGCTGTGAAGTCAGAGAACATCCCTTGAAAAACAACAGGGAGTCATCCGGGCACAAGTGTGAGCAAAGTCACGGAGCACAAAACCTCCAGAGTAGTGATAACCTGGCGGGCTTGAGGGGAGCAGGCAGGGCTCAGATTCCACAGAACCCGTTAACACCCACAGGCTCGGGAAAGGAAATGGTCAGATGTGTGTTGTACATGTCCGCAGGAAGCTGCCTGCCCTCCGGACTTTGGAAGCCTGGGTGAGTGGCACAGATCCTGGGCTGGCCTCAGTTCTGCTAAGCACCCCAGTGTGCTACCTGGGGAGAAGAGTCCAGCAGCCCAGGCCAGGCAGGAAGCTTGTCACTTACTCCTTCAGGACCCCGACGTGAAGCAGAGCCCAGGCCTTTCCGGATTCCCTTCAGCTACAGGGCAGCCGCCAGCCTCCCAGGGAGTCATCAGCATCTTCCGGGAGAGCTACCACCATAGGAATGCCACGAAGTCTTAGCACCCCAGAGACCGCTGTTGAGATACCTAGTTGTTTTCTAGGCCCCCAAAACAGCCTGGTGGGTGGGGCTCACACAGTGTGACACTCAGAGGGAGGAGCTGCAGCCATCACAGGAAACTGGGGCAGAGGCTCCAGGGCCAGTTCTCTCTCCTGGCAGCAGGGACTTGTCGGATCCATCGCAGGACTTGGATCGGACTACCCTTCCTATCCGGGGGCTGCGTAAAAGCAGCCCGGATCGCAAGATCTGAGTAATCCTAGCAGTGGCGGAGAGCTGCCACGAGAAGGGTTGAGGCCCCTTCTCCTCCCCTGCCCGACCCTCTGTGAAGGCTCCGGTCCCGCTGAAGCAGGCTTCGGGGGGGCAGGCAGACAACAAGCCTCCGTGCTTCCCAGGAACGGGGAAGCACCGGGTCCTGCAGCAAGGGTGAATACTCAGGCAGGTCCCGAAAAGCCTGTCCTCGCCTGCCCGCAGCTATAAGCGCACTTCCAGCAGGTCACTCCCTGTCCAGCCCACCAGGACCACATGCCCGGTCATCTGCCGCAGCCTCCTCCCCTGCCCCGCTAAGGACCAGCGCGTCTGATCCCAAGTGGTCTCGAGACAACGTCCCAGGCGCGGCAGGCCCTCCCCGCGGCCGGGTCCCGCCGGGGGCCCAGCCCTAAGCCACCGCCGCAGCTCGCAGCCGCCGCCGCCGCCGCCGCCGCCGCGCGCCGGGAGGAGAGGCGCATTCTGGGAGGCGGCGCTGCATGCTGGGACCTGTAGTCCGCGGCCCGATCTCGGCCGAGGAGGCCGCTCAGGTCCCTTCAGCCCCAAGAGCCCGCGAGTCCAAGCGGGCCCGACGCCCCGGCCCAAGCTGCACCGGCACGAGGACACGACGCCCGTCGGAGGGCCGGGGGTCAGTCGCGGCGGGTCAGTTCCCCAGACCCCGCCCCGGAAAGAGAAGAGAAGCCGGGGCGACGGCGCCGTCTCGCGAGAGCAGAGCCCGGGAGCCACGCCCCCCGAGGGGGACGCGGACCGCCGCCGCTCGAGTGCGATTGGGCCGCTGTGTCACGTGGCCCGGCGGTTACCGCGGCGACCGAGCGGGCGCGCGCGGGGCCTGCGCTGGACTCGCCTTCCTTCCGGAGCCGCGCTCGGCGCCGGGCGCGCGGGCCGCCCATGGGAGCCCGGGGCGCCCAGGATGCGGGCGCCGGCCAGGGAGCTCTTCCGGGACGCCGACTTCCCCGCCTCGGACTCCTCGCTGTTCTCCAGCTTCTCCACGCCGCTGGCCCAGTTCCGCGAGGACTTCACATGGAGGCGGCCCCAGGTGGGGCTGTGGGCGCGGGTCTCGAACCTCGGGTCGGGCCCCGAACCTCGGGTAGGCGCCCCGCGCGCCGCCTCCGGCGGGGTGCCGCTGCAGCCCTCGGGAGCGGGGGGTCCCTCGGTAGGGAGCCACCGCGGAGCTCCTGGCCCGCGCCCTCGAGAGCTCGGTTCCGAAGGCGGTTCGGGGCAGGGCGAGACGTCCGGTCCAGCAGATGCCAGCCCTGCCCCTCTGCTGCTCCGACGGGCGTCCGTCCGGACTGAGCTGGACTGCGTGGCCCCCCGGCCACAGGCGGTCCTGCTCTGTTCCTTGCGTTTGCCGGCATCGACTATGCTCCTGAGCTCCTGGAAGGGCAAGGCTCTTGGACTCCGCGCGCCTGCGTTTTCACATGTGAACGCTTGAAGGCGGCAGTTTCAAGGGGCGCTCTGGCCTAGTGCGATGTTGGTATCTTTAGAAATGGTTTATCTGCTGAGTAAGACTTCTCAGGAAGGGCGCTCCCCTGCCTGCAAGTGCACGGTCGTAATGGAGACGTCTGCATGGTCACCAGTCCTCGGAGCACTTGGCTCTGGCCACAGAGGTGCTTGGGCAGCACGGAAAGTGCCAGCTTGGTGTGGAACGAGGCAAGGGCCAAAGCATGAAGTCTTATAGGTCGTGCCAGTGGAATCGGGGTTAAAAATGCATTTTAGGCACAGTGGGAGGCCAGTAGCGGGTTTTAGTAGAGGAGCAATTTGAGTGCGTTTGTGTTTTAAGAAGCTCACTTTTACTGCTGGCAGGGAAGTGGATTAAGGGCAGGAATGCAGTGGTCCTAGAGAAAGGTAAAGGGGGTCAGGGTGGTCTGGCAACCTTTAGGATGGGGCTTTGGAGTGGATGGATTTGAGAATTAATTTGGAGGGGGGTTAATAAGTTTTAGTAACCGATTGGAAGTAGAGGGTGAGGATAAAGCAAGGATCAAACACGACTTCGAGATTTTTAGCCTGAGCACCTGGGTAGATGGTGGTCCTGTTTGATGTGCTGGGGGACAGTGGGAGGTGGGGGACAGCTAGGGATGGAACTCTTGCGTTGCGTTTTGCTCTCACAGGTGTGAGCAGAGCTGTCCACAGGCAGGTGGGCATGAGAGTCAGGTGCTCAGGAAGTTCTGGGCTACAGGACCCAGACATCAGGGAACGGGGACCATGACAGGGCCCAGGGCCCCGAACAGTATCTCAGGAGACAGTGGGTCTGAAGAAGGAGACAAGGCTTGGAATTGAGACTTGAGCGACCCTAACATTTCCCAGTGGGTTCAAGCAGTTCTCTGGCAGGTGGCCTGGAGAAGCAGCAGGTGGCAAGGTGAAAGGACAGCCAGGAACATGTGGAACCATGGGAGCCAAGAGGGGACTGTGGGGGAGTGCAAGGGGACAGCCACTGTTCTGATGTTGCCAAGCGTCAGGGAAGACGAGAACAGAGAGAAGCCCGTTGGATTTGACAACGCAGAGGTGACTGGCTGGGAGGCTAGAGGGGCCTGTGCTGAGTGAGTGGGAGGGAGGAAGTAAGGACGGCAGCATTTTCGAGAAGTCTGTCAGAGAAGGGAATACTCAAGGAGAGATAATGCAGGGGGGACAGTATCTTAGAGAAGATGGGGGTTCTCTCTGCCCCATGCTGGTGGAATTCTCCCTGCAGGGGGGAGGAGGCGGGGGTCATGGGAAGAACCCTGGCTCTAAAGGCAGGAGAGGGGGTCAGGTGGGGGTTGCTTCTGAGGAAGCTTCTGGCAAGGTCATCAGCTCAGAGGGGCATGGGCAAGGGCAGGAGCGTGGAAGTGTTAAGAAGAGAGGGGGAAAGGGGAAGGTATATAGTAGTCTGGGTTTGGGGAAATTCAGCCGGATTCCAGCAGTATGGAGGATCCGTCTGAGATTTGCTGTTGTGAGCTTAAAGTGAAATCATTTTCTAGGGCAAGTTAGCTGGTTCGAGAAGGGGGGTGGTGAGACTCATCTAGAGTTGGGGTTTTGCCACTTTAGGAAGGTGGACAGAGAGAGACCTAAGCTGGACGGGGTGATCTAAAGCCAGGAGGGACTGACAGATCGGGGCTGTGAGAGGCCAGCTGTTTCCCCTCCCCTCTCAGGCAATGTGGGTGACCAGGAAAGCTCCTCCCCGGTGCCTGTCACCTAGATCCTGTCTTCTTAGTTTTAGAGACTAGGCTTCAGGCATGATGTAACTGGGTGATACTCTTTATTCCAGGAAATCTGTGCCACGCCCCGGCTGTTTGCAGATAACCCACAGGAGGGACAGGTGAAGCAAGGGCTGCTGGGAGACTGCTGGTTCCTGTGTGCCTGCGCCGCCCTGCAAAAGAGCCGGCACCTCCTGGACCAGGTACCATGCGGAGCGGGCAGCTCTTCTGCTGTCTTCCTGTCTGCTGTGCACAGGAAGGAAGCAGGAAGCAGGGCAGCTGAGCCTCCTGCTCTGTGGGCTCTGCTTGGTCACCCGGCACGGCTGGCAGGAAGGGAGAGCTCTGCTCTCAGGCCACAGGGGCTCCGAGGCGTGGGCACTGTGTCCCCCTGTCCCCAGGGCTCCAGCGCAGGGGCTTCCTGCCCTGCTCTGCCCTCCTGAGCCCTGGGTTCTGTGCAGGCAGAGCTGTATGTTTGGGATGCAAAGATGAGCGCACAGCCGCCTAGAGTAGGAAGGGTCGGCGGAGGGGTCCTATGCCCTGGTTTGCAGTAAGTTTCCCTAGCTAGTTGGTTTTTTTTTTTTAAACAGGTTTTGAATATAAATTGGCAAAGGGTGATTAAAACTGTTTCGGATGCTAGGCAGATAGAACAGGTGTAAAAGGCCTGCTCAGAGTGCTTCTCCAGCATTCACAGCTTTGTTTGGCTCGCTGCTAGATGTCACTGATTAATGCAGCAACAGTGAGAGTGGTGACCTGTTCCGAGCTACTCCCATGTCAGCAGGCCCCGCTAAGCGCACCATAGTTGCTGGCCTTTGTTCTCACAGGCCTTGCTGGCTTTGACCCTCGTTTGCAAACGAGGACGCTAAAACCGTTGTTACCATGTTCGTGGCTAGTAAGTGACAGAATCAGGACCAGACAAGTCTGTGTAGGTGCAAAGCCCACATGTGTCTTATTCTGGGTGAGAACTCCAAAGCCGGCTGTGAATGCATTGGGTCCAGGCGCTGGCGGAGCTCCTGAGGCACCCCACCTACCCCCACAGCTGGGGTCGTCTGCAGCCAGCTCTGTCAAGAATTGCCTGTAAAGTCAACGTTTGTTTTGGATTCGGGTCGAGTGCTTATTTGGGACAGTAGGACATCATGGTTGGCTTTAAGCTTTTGGAGACACTTAGCTCCCTCGGTGTGGTCCTAAAACGTTTTACCAAAAAGTCTGTTAGTTTTCTGTGTGACGACTGGGTTTTGTGCCAACACTGACGTCCGGCTGCGGAGCAGAGTCGGGCCCCTGGCAGGGCAGCAGGGTACCGTGGAGCAGCTCTGGTGACGGCGCGTGGGAAACACCGTGTGGTTTGTCTCTCATGCTCTCCTTTTGCCTTTCCCTGTGCGTGGTAGGTCTTTCCTCCAGGACAGCCGAGTTGGCATGACCACACATACCGCGGCTCCTTCACCTGTCGAGTTTGGCAGTTTGGACGCTGGGTGGAGGTGACCATAGATGACCGTCTGCCTTGTCTTGCAGGGAGACTCTGCTTCTCCCGGTGTCAGAGAGAGGATGTGTTCTGGCTTCCCTTACTGGAGAAGGTCTACGCCAAGTACGCGTGCTGGAGGCTGGAGGGGCTGGGCCGGGGTGGGCTGGGGAGTCACAGCTGCCTGAGGCCGCCCCTGGGGAGCATGTCTCCGCTCTCCTTGGGCTGCAGCACCCTCCTCAGTCCCCGGGACCTGGCAGCCAGGCCTGCGGTGGGACCGAGCTGTCCAGAGACAGAACTCAGACGTGGCCTGTGGCGTGCATCTTCCCCTGGCCCATTCCCTTTCCCCGTCCTTGCTTCAAACTTGGGCCTGAAGGCATCACTCAGCACGGCAAGCCGTGGGAGGGGTGAAGCCACCCAGGTCTCAGTGCCGCTTGAGGCCGTGCCCCTCACCCTGGGTCTGAATGGGAAAACTTTCCTCTTAGAATGCAGCAATGAGCCTGCAGGAAGAGGCCGCACGGATAGGCAGGCCTTTGTACGGAGGGAGTGAGGAGGGCCTGCGGGGATGTCGGCGTGAGCGCCTCCGTCCCGGGGCAAGGGTGGGGTTTGAGCCTGAGAAGTGGAAGAGTGGGTATTCACAGCCTCACGCCCCAAGCCGCCTCACTTTTGTGTCCGCACTGGAGGCCGCAGGGTGTTGCTGGGCTGCTGTGCTTTCCGGCCTTTGAGGGTCAGATGACGTCTGTACTTAGTGAGGACAAGGCAGGAGTAAAGAGAAGCGATTGAAGTGGTGGGTGAGGTGATTTGGGGGTGTTGCAGACGCGGGGATGGAAGAGAGGCAGGGCGCCATGCCCCAGTGCCAGAGGCTCACTCCCTGTGGTTGCCCCCCCAGGGTCTATGGGTCCTATGAGCACCTATGGGCAGGGCAGGTGGCGGATGCCCTGGTGGACCTCACCGGGGGCCTGGCAGAAAGGTGGAGCCTGAAGGACTTGGCAGGAACCAGTGGCCAACAGGACAGGCCTGGCGGCTCAGAGCACAGGACTTGCCGACAGCTGCTCAGCCTCAAGGACCGGTGTCTGATAAGCTGCTCGGTGCTCAGCCCCAGAGCAGGTAAGGCGGCAGGCAGACGGCAGCGGGACGGGCCTGCGCCCCCGGGCACCCCCACAGCCCCCACAGCCACACAGGGGCTTGTTCTCGGGGCCCCGTCAGGACTGAGTGGAAAGCAGACGTTTGTCCTTCAAAGCTGGTGTCTGGTGTGTGACCTCCCCTGCCGCCTGTCCTTCTCCAGAGGGAAGGTCCTTCTCCCTGGACTTTCTTCTTCCTTCTCCCTGACTTACGAGTAGGGCGAGGCTGGAGCGTCTGCCAGGGCAGCCGCCGCCCGAACGCTTGAGAACCTGGTGGCGGCGGCATCTCCGGCCTGGCTGGCAGCCTGGCAAAATCAAACTCAGGTTTTCATTTGAGTGAGGTCCGCGCTCGTTAGAGGCAGTTTCTTGAAAGGAAGAGACCCCGCCCACAGAACTATTTTCCGTGGCCCTCGGGGCTGTTCCACAAACAGGCGTGTGTGCCCGCACACGACATTGCGCTCTCGGGCGCCGCGCACGCCGCCTTGTCTCATTCCGTCAGTGAAGCCGCCGTGTTTTCTTACGCTTTCCCTGAATGCCGGGCGATTTCGCACATTACAGATGGCATTACTGAGCGTTTTCACGGTTGACAGCGTTCACATTTAGGATGATTTTCATAATGGGGTTTCTGGCCCAAGAACTCGGACACCAAGGTCAGCGGGTGCGTGTGGACAGCGAGCGCTGCCGACGTGGGTGAGGGGAGGTGAGGGAAGCCCGCAGACAGCCGTGCAGACCGTGCGAGACACGGCGCCCGAGCTCTCCCTGAGAGTGGCGCAGGGCTCATCCTTAGCGCTCCGGGCTTCGCGGACACCCCCAGGCGGAGGGGGTGCAGCTGGATCCCACGGAGGTGTCAGCGCAGACGCCCAGAGTGGTGGCTACGACACCATTCTAAATAAAGCTTTTAAAGACGTTGCAGAACCTTCTCCTTCTCTCTGGACCGCCCCCCCTTCCGCAGATGGGGCTCCAGTCACCATCTGGCTCCTCCCTTTCCACATGGTTTGACCCAGGGCTCTGGGGGCTCTGGCAAGTGGGGTTGTTTGCTCTCTGGGGCCTCCAGTCTTCCCCCAGCAGCGTTTGGTCCCACGGCCCCCGGCCATGCGGGCCCCACCCCCACCCCACGGGGCCGGCCTTGCCAGGAGGAGACTGCTCTTCCTGCCCATCCCAGACCCGTCCCAGACCTGCTGCCGACGACGCTTATGGCCGCACGTTTGAGAACCGGCCCAGCACCGGGCGCCCTGCGCTGCCGTATCGGCCAGCCGGCTGTCCTCGCTCGTCCACCCAGGCGGGGACCAAGGCCTCGAGAAGGGAAGGACCTGCCAGGCTCTTGGCAGCGGGGCCACAGTCCACACCCAGGTCCTTTGCCGTGGCTGTGCACTGGTTAAGGCTGCTTCTGAGCTCACTTGTCCACAGTGGTCAGGAAAGGAGCCCCGGTGGCCCGTGGGGATCTGGGTGTTGCTGTGGCCACAGTCGGGTGGGCTAGAGCATCCCACGGGGAGGGAGACAGACCTGTGCGTCCGCCCAGTTTGGGGACTTCCTGCCCACAACGAAGCTGTTCCTCACCCAGGTGCCAGGGAGCTGGGGGAGTTTCATGCCTTCATTGTGTCCGATCTGCGAGAGCTCCAGGGGCGGGCCGGCCAGAGCATCCTGCTGCTGTGCATTCAGAATCCCTGGGGCCGGCGTTGCTGGCAGGGGCCCTGGAGAGAGGGGTGAGTATGGGCGAGGGCCAGGGCTGTGCCACCGTCAGCGAGGGGAGAGGGCTGGGGCCCCGAGTGGCAGCGGAGAGCCATCACAGCCATGCGTGTGCCCGGGCTAGTTTGTAGCTGGTCAGCGCAGTGCACGGTTGGTCTCCCACAAGGCCCCTTGGCATCTGCTTGTGGTCCCCCGGGTCCGGTGTTTGGCCCGAGACAGCCCCAGGAGGCTGGTTTAGTGCTTGGCGCCGGGACCGAGGCCGCCCTAGGCCCTGGGCTCCTATCTTGAGGGTGCCCACGGAACGGTGGATGCCCAGTCAGGCTGCGGGTGACAGGGACATGTGGGATGCCCGAGTCACAGTGCTCAGCTCAGCTTTAAGGCCTTTACTGACGCCAGGGACCAGGATTGAATGAGGGCCCTGGGTCCACTCCCCTCAGCCGACCGCAGTTGGTCAGCAGATCCGACCCTGGCTCCTGAGTGCAGGAGGCTGGCGGCAGTTCGGTGTGAGGTGATCGGGCACATCCTTCATTGGCCTGCTCACGGGCACAGCCCTGGGCAGACGTGTCCGGAGGCAGGAGCCTCAGGGAAGGAGAGAGGGGATTGCCCCGAGGAAGGGCCGGCAAGAAGCTGGCCGGGCACAGGCCTCCCCAGTCAATGCTGTCAGCTGTGGGGTGAGGGGCTGCCGCTGACGTGAGCTGCCTTCCAGGGGCGAAGGGTGGAGCCGGGTGGACCCAGCCGATGAGTCTGAGTTGCTGTCCCAGCTGCAGGAAGGAGAGTTCTGGGTGGAGGAGGAGGAGTTCCTCCAGGAGTTTGACGAGGTCACCGTTGGCTTCCCGATCACGGAGGCCGGCCACCTGCAGAGCCTCTACTCAGGTAAGGGGGAGGCCTGCACCTGAGGGGAGGCTGCCATCACCTGGGGTAGGCCCTTGGGGGGCGACAACCCACTCGGCTCTGCCCTCTGAGGTCAGGGCTGAGCGGCCACCGCATCCCCCTAGGGGCTCCTGGGCATGACCCTCGCCCCAGGCCCTCTTCTACTTCTGTGTGCGGAGAGATGGCTTCATCCCCTGCCGTCCCAGGCGGCCTCAGGTGGCGGGAGACCATGGGGCCCCCTCCTGTAGGGTGCTGTAGCCGGTGGGGGTGAGAGTGGCGGGGCAGCCCGCGTGGGAGCCCTTTCCTGAAGCTGCTGTTGCTGGCTCTCCCCTAGGAAAGGCGCTGTGCCACACTCAGGAGCTGCCTGGGGCCTGGGTCAAGGGGCAGTCGGCAGGAGGCTGTCGGAACAACAGCGGCTTTCCCAGCAACCCCAAGTTCTGGCTGCGGGTCTCAGAACCGAGCGAGGTGTTTGCCGCTGTCCTGCAGAGACCCAGGGTGTGCGCCGCAGGCCGGGCAGGCCGGGCTCGGGCTCCGGTGGGGGACGGACCTGCCATGAGGAGCCCGGCCAGCTTCCTGGGTGAGGACTACCAGGCCGTGGGTCTGCATATCTGGAAGGTAACTCTGCCCTGGGCCCAGCTCCCTGCTCAGGGTCTGGGGTTGCTGGGACACGAGCGACTGCCGGGAGCCTCTCCGACCTCATCCTCTGGGGTCGCACGCCCGCTGGAGCTCCCACAGCCCCAGCTCCGCCCGGCCGGCGTCGTCGGTCAAAGGGAGATGAAGCAAAAGCAGCCCTTGGCCGACTGGCAGGAGGGAGGGGGGCATGGCCCTGTCTAGACCGGTCTGCTCTCCCCGAGAGCAGGAGGACTTGGACCCTGGGGTCGAGTGAGAGCCCTGGGTTGGGGGCACTTTGAGCCGGGCCCCGCCGTGCTGGGGAGGGACCCACAGGTCTGGTGCTATCTTTCGTTAAGTCGTTTGAGAGGTCCTTCTGCTGGGCGAAGGCGGTGGGGCCGGTCTCCGGACGGTGGCACAAAGTCCTCCTCTGTGCAGGTGGAGAAGCGGCGGGTCAGCCTGCCCAGGGTCCTGTCCACGCCCCCCGTGGCCGGCACCGTGTGCCATGCCTACGACCGGGAGGTCCACCTCCGCTGCGAACTCACGCCAGGCTACTACCTGGCCGTGCCCAGCACCTTCCTGAAGGACGTGCCGGGGCAGTTTCTGCTGCGGGTCTTCTCTAGCGGGAGAGTCTCCCTCAGGTGAGAGGGGCAAGGAGGGACTCTAGGCTGTTCTCCCCCGAGGGCCCGGCTGAGGAAAGGGGAGCGCGGCCCTGGGCAGCGTCCTACAGGTTTGCGTGTATCCGCGGCCCATGGCGCAGGCCCGCAGCGTGCTACCAGCCGCCCTCCTGTGTGTCTTTCCGGGCAGTGCCATCAAGCCGGCGGCCGGGAGCCCTGCCCCTGGGGAGGCCCTGCCCGCGGGCGAGTGGGAGACTGTGCAGCTGCGGGGCTCCTGGAGAACTGGCCAGACAGCAGGGGGCAGCAGGAACTTTGCCTCCTACCCGAGCAACCCCTGCTTCCCCCTGTCGGTCCCTGAGGGCCCAGGCCCCCGCTGTGTCCGTGTCACCCTGCGTCAACACTGCCAGGACACCCAGTGCCACCCCATCGGCTTCCACGTCTTCCAGGCAAGTTCCTCCTGCGCTGGGGGGTCCGGGGGGAGGTCCTCAGAGACTCTGTGTCCCCACCGGTGGCCGGGCGTGACCGAGGCCTGGACTCGGTCATGTGGGCACAGTCGGCTGGCCGGTCCCATGCAAGGTCCGTGTCTCGGTTTCCTGAAGTCTGTAATTCACTGGGGTCCTGGGTCAGCTCACACGGCCTCTTGGCCACTCCCCCAGCTCGGGACGACGGTGTCATGAGGTCAGTTCTGCTCCCCAGAACTGTGCCTCCCGCCCAGGAGACCCAATGGCGTGCCCCGCCCTTCCCCGTGCCCCACACCCCCTGGGGCCCCTCCTCTGGAGAGCGGGCGTACCCTGGGGGCCAGGAGGAGGCCCTGGCCCAGGCTCGCTGGGCAGAGCGGGAAAGGGAGGGAGGGAACCACACAAGACAGTGTGGGGCCCTGGTGGGCAGATGCCACTGAATGCTCAGATGGTTCTCGGGCCAGAAAGCTGTCCTGGGTGGAGAGGAGCGGGTCCTGAGGCCCAAGTGGGGCCTGTACGTCATAAACACCACCCCGAACCTCCTTCCTCCACCTCAGCCGCTCTCGTGTCGTGCTGCAGGTGGGACACCTTAGCAGACCTGTGGTTGAGGGAAGGGGGACAGGCACAGTGCCAGAAGTCAGAGGTCGCAGGCCCAGATGCCATGGTAATGAAGTGGCTCCCAGCCCACATGTGTGCTCCTCCTTGGGGCCCCGCTTCAAGATGGGCTTGATGGACTGGTGGGTGCCCGAGGATGGCATGGGCCCGCACGATGGCTCCGTTGTGGGGTGGGTGCGCTCAGCCTGGGCTGCAGATGATGGGAGGGAAGGGTAGGCAGGTCTCTGAGAAGCTTCGGTACCCTTGGGAGCGCAGGGCCTCTGCGCTCCCCAAGAGCGGAGGGCTCATTCTGGAGTCTTGCCCCGCCCGGGCTGCCAGCTGGGGCACCAGGAGCTCTGATAAAAGTGCCAGCACCAGGAGCCAATCAAGTGACTCGGGACGGAGCCCTGGGCAGTGGTGGTGGTGGCGGTCCCCCAGGCAAGGGCCGCCCGCCTAACAAGGGCCGTGGGGCCTCGGTGAGCGGTGAGCCCAGCTTGGCAGGCTTGGCAGGTCTTCCTCCGTGGAAAATGGCAGGTGTGTGACGTGGGAGATCCAGGCGGACGGCCCCAGGCTGGTCCTGACCCCAGACATCCCAGCCTCAGAAAGGGGGGGAAGCCCCGAACTGAGGAAGGAGAGCAGCAGGGTGGCCGTGGCGGCCCAGTGGACAGGCCTCCGCCGTCTGAGTCCGTGCGTCCCCCAGGTTCCGGTGGGGAGCCAGGGTGCGCCCGGCCTGCTGCTCCAGGAACCTGTCCTGAGCTGCGTGCCGCATCGCTACGCCCAGGAAGTGAGCCGGCTCTGCCACCTGTCGGCAGGGACCTACCGGATCGTGCCCTCCACCTACCTGCCGGACACAGAGGGGGCCTTCACGGTGACCATCGCCACCAGGATAGACAGGTGGGGCTCCAGGGCTGGGGGCCCTCAGTGTATGGTGTGCACCTCCCGTCGTCACCTCCGCCCCGCCCGCCCGGCTCTGACTGTCCCAGCAGACCGGCAGGGGAGCACGTCAGCTTGCAGGGGCCAGGCCAGAGAGCGCGGCCGCTCCTCGAGCTGGCGGCCAGCCGGGCTACCTGTCCTCTCTCCTGCAGGCGCTCCATTCACAGCCAGGAGAGGCTGGGGCAGCTCCTTCAGGAGGTAGGTGTGGGGCTTGGGTCAGGGCTCGGCACCGTACTCCGCCCGGGGGCCGCGTTCCTGCAGGCTCCTCCCGGGGGCCGCGCCGCAGGCCGGTCTGTGCCCTGGGACACAGGCACCCTCGTCTCTTGCCAGGAGGGCCGGGAGGCTGGGGCCGCAGTTACACCAGGGCAGTGCGGCCAGGTGCATGAGGGGGCGGGCCCCCGCCGCCGCCCACACCTCGCCGTCTTCCCTCCTGCAGGCCTCCTTCATGGCAGTTAGGAAAACCTAACCGGCTGACCCCCCGTGTCAGCTCTGGCGACTGGAGGTTCCGAGGGGCTCCCTCACGCAGTGCCACCAGCCTCAGCACCACGGCGGCCGCGCGTGCTCGCAGGTCCAGGTGAAGACCCCGGCCCGCGGGGCAAGTAGCCCGGGGCGCAGCAGGTGCTGCGGGGAGCGCACACCAAGCGTCTCCGTTCCACGCGGCTAGGGCGCAGAGCTTCCCGGCGACCCTGCACAGCATCTGCGCCTGGCCCCGGAGAGAGGCCCTACAGCAGACGAGAGCATAGTATGACAAATCTTGTTTAGGACTGTTCACGTGCAACATTTTTAGGAAGTAACTTTATAAATAAATGTGAGTGCTGAGTGGTTGAGAGACGAGCCGTCTCGGGTGGTGGGGGGCTCGGCCCGCTCTCGCTGAGGAGGAGCGGCAGGCCCGGGCCCTGCCTCCCCAGGGGCCCCCGCCAGCCGCTCCTGCACTGGGGGTGGCCAAGGCCTCCGGGACGGGCCGGCTGGCCTGTGAGGCGGGCGCAGCAGGTGCTGAGGGGTTTGGAGGGCCGGGGAGGGGTGGGCACACGGGTACAAGAGCAGGAGGAAGGGCCTTGCCCCCGCTGGCTGCCCGGAGACACCCCGAGGGGCTGCCAGCTGCAGCTGTCTGCTCCTGACGTGGGAGGAGGCGTCCCTTCAGGCCCCTGGGCCCCTGACCAGTTGGACGCAGTAGGCTCTGATCTCAGCCGGGCCTCTCGCCCACCACCTCCCACTTCTCTGACTCGCCAGCGCCCTGTTGTCACCGTCACCCAGGTGTCCAGCTAACGCGCCACCCTTCCAAAGGAGGGCAGGGGGCCGCTCCCGAGAGAACCGCTGCTCACTGCCCCACCCCCCTCCACATAAGGCAGGACGTCTCTAGAAGGCAGGGCCTGGCCTTTCTGTGGCAGAGGGGCGGGATCAGAAGCTGGTGGCGCTGCGTGAGTGGCCCTCGCTGCGACCCTGTGACCGGTTCTCTGGGGCCGAGTGAGGACAGAGGAGGGCCCCCAGGATCTGCAGCCTCTTAGATGGGAAGGCAGCCTGGAGGAGGCAGCCAGCCACCAGCTAAGCGGGGCTTCGGGGCCCGGCCACGGCCATGGGGCGCAGGCAGTGGCCCCTGTGCCAGAGGAGGCGGAGGGTGTGCCCCAGCACGTGCGCCCTCCTGGCCAGCAGCCCGCTGGCCCACGCCAGCCTCGTCCTTCCTTCACGTGGCTCCTTCAGCTGACCTTGCCCCCAGGGCATCCTCAGTGGCTGCCCATGCCAGCCTCGTCCTTCCTTCACGTGGCTCCTTCAGCTGACCTTGCCCCCAGGGCATCCTCAGTGGCTGCCTGGTTCCCCTCGGCAACACCACCTCCTGGCCCAGTGACCTCCAGAAGTAGCTTGCGTTCTCTGGGCTTCGGTGTCCTTGTGGAAAACGTGTTCGGGCTCTGGCCACGCTCGGTGTGTCCCGTGTCTGGGCTCTGGCTCTCTGCTTTGCCCTGGAGCCCTTGGCCTGGCTCGGCCTGCGGAGTGGATACCAGCTTGGCTCATCCTGCTGAGGAAGGGAGTGATGGAACGTGGACCTGTGCCCCCACCACCCCACAGTGAGACACACACCCCCCCCACCAGGCATCAGACACCTCCAAGCTCCGTCTCTCTTCTCATGTCTGCCGTCGTCCCCCACTCCCAGCCCGATGCAGGATGCACCAGCTGAGCTGGGGGTACAGACCACAGAGCCCCACAGGCTCAGGGCCGGCCCACAGCTGCCTCACCCGTCTGCCATGTTGACTGGTATGGACTGGAGCCCCCCCGCCCCAGCCCTGGCCTGCAGCTCCAGGGACCCCAGCAGACACGGCTGGCCACACCAAGGGAGTCCCAGCGGCCAGGCCCCAGTGGAGTCCCGATTCTGTGCACCTGCCAGTAGGGGACTGTGTAGCGTGAAGGGCCTCCCCCCTGCGTCCGGTGGCCCCAGCTGACCCGGAAGGGTGGGTTTGGGTGTGTGCAGCTGAGAACAGCACCTTTTCAGCCTTCCCGGCAGACGTTGCCCCACATCACCTGTTCGGGCTTCCTTCTTAGCACTTCCTGCTTCAGGCAGGCAAGCTGTGCCCTCCCCGTGGGAGCCGTGTCCTGCCCAGTCCTGGGCCTGGGTCTGCTCTCATTGGCCTCGCCTGCCCCCTCCCCCAGGCCTGGGTCAGCCTTGGGGGCGTCAGGTGTTCTGGGGTGAGTATCAACATCCTGGTGTCCTGGGCGCAGTAGTCAAGGAGGGGGCCTGGCCAGGCAGGGCTTCCCAGGTGAGAGGCAGGATGGAGCTGGGTGAGCAGGCCCAGGCCAGCCAGGCTGGGGCAAGGTTCTCAGATGCTGCAGGCCCCTTCCTCTCTGTTTCTCTGTCTCTCCATTAATAGTCATTTCTTTCTTGCTCAGTGTCCCATGTCTGCGTCATTTGGTCTTACTAGATTTTTTTTCTTCTCTAATATTTAACAGATGGAAGCTAGATTTGCTGCCTTTTGAAATGAACAGAAGAGTCACTTTTTTCCTTGGGACACTTTGGTGTCTTGGGGACCCCAACCCAAGGCCTTGGACATGGCTGCTCCATCAAGGAGATGCTGTTTACTGGTTTGAGGATGAGTTTTAGGGGGCAGGCTGGGTCTTCCAGCCCCCAGGAGTACTCAGCTCTGCGGCTCGGGCCCAGTGCCCACCTGGGGGACCTGAGCTGCAGGGCTCCGGCTGGTCCTCTGATTCCCAGCAAGTGCCATCTGTCAGCACGGACAGTGGTCACGCGTCTGGCCTGGGAGCCTGCTCACTCGGGCCCTGGGGGATACGTGGCATGGAAGTTTAGTCACCAGGCTTGTGCACGGTTGCCTAAAGCACCCCCCATCCCATGCCTGCCCTTCCCCCCCCCCCCCCGCCCCCGGCCCCGGGCTTTGCCCATCCTCAGCTGTCTGTCCCTTCCCAAATCACCCAGGAGGAGAGGCTGATAGACAAGAAGACTGCCCTGCCTTGGGCTGGGCTGGCTGCTCTGTCAGGGGTCAGTCCTGGTCCCCTGTGTGTTCGTGGGGCCTGGACAAGTGTGATGTTGGGGCACCGGGATGCGTGTGTGTGTGTGTGTGTGTGTGTGTGTGAGAGAGAGATCTGATTGATGTGCTCTCATCCCTCATCCGCCAAGCCCCAAAGAGAAGACCCATCGGCATCAACATCCCTCTCTACCCTGCTCCTCCATTCCTTCATTCTGAAGCCCCTCTGAGCATGTGTGGGGTGTTATGGATGTGGCCAAGAGGCCCAGCACACCTGCCCTTGAGGCATGCACAATCCATTAGGGATGACTATCTGCACACAGGTCATGTGGATACTCCTGATGGTGAGGGACAGAGGACACATGGGGGTGGTCCTTGACCAGCCTGGGGCCAGCAGTGCAGGGCAGGGGCTGACAGAGGAGCTGGGCACCCGCAGGGAATGGAAAGAAGCTCTCTCTGCCTACCGTGTGGGGAGTAGGCTCAGAAAATGTATTAGCTCTGGCCCGGGCAGTGCGGGGTGGAGGCTGCTGCCCAGGCGGGTGGTGGAGGCCGCCCAGCCCCCCAGTTCTGAGGAGGCCTCAGCTCTCCAGGCCAGAGCGGATGGCCCCGAGCTCCGAGTCCCACACGGAATGGGCTTCATCCTCGGGATATTGGGTGGTTCCCAGCTAGTGCCCTCCTTTGTGTGTAGTCCCTGTGGGGCTGGGCCGGGCGGGAGCTCTCTGGGCACAGCATCTCTGTCCTCTCGGCTCAGGCTCACACGGGCCCCCCAGGCCTGCCTCTCCACCCGGGAGCCCCCCGCATAGACACAGCTTAGCAGCTTAGACACACGCGTGTGTGCACGCGTGTCCGTGTGTGTATAGGTACATGCACGTATACGTGTAATGTCAACCTCAGAAATAAAGCTCAGTTATTTTATCAGCAAAATGGGTTTATCTGGAAACCGAGAATTGCACTTCAAGACAAGCATGGAAGGAGAGGAGGCTTTTTTATAGCGGGGGCAGGTGGTTGAAGTGTAGTGGCTTCTCATTGGCTGGGCCGTGACAGCCTCTCGTTGGCTGGGCCGTGACTGTCTCTCATTGGCTGGGCCGTG
>NW_023270377.1:968603-973164 GCF_011800145.1 Mirounga leonina | reverse complement strand
GCCGTGACTGCCTCTCATTGGCTGGGCCGTGACTGCCTCTCGTTGGCTGGGCCGTGACTGTCTCTCATTGGCCGGGCTGTTGCCAGGGCCAGAAGGAAATCTTTCTTCCTGCTGCTGGGGTAGGAAAGTAATATCGGTCCCCCTGCAAGGTGGTGCCTTCCTAGGGGGGTGGTCTGCAAATGGCCTCGAGTGGCAGGCCTGGAGAGTTTCCCCTGCGGTTCGCAACCCCATTCTCAAAGAGTTTTCTTCTATTCAGTTTCACAGTGTATGTGTGATGGTGTATGTTTGCTGTGTTTGCATGTACATGTGTATATGTGTCTGTGGTTATGTATACGCACAGACGTGCATATACGTGCACGTGTGCAGGTACACATACGGCTATGCACGCGTGTGGACGTGTGTGTACATACATGACGTGTGCGTGAGGAAGAGGAGGGGGCTCCTGCACCCCAAAGCCGCATTGGCCCCATGCAGCCCGCAGACCTGCTGGGGCGGCCCTGGGCCGCCCTCTGTGGTCAGGAGTCCTCTCCTGGGCAGGCCTGTTCTGTTCCATGGTTTCTCCCACTGTCTGTGTCCGGCAGGGATTTCTCACCCTTTTAGGGCCACGGAGAAGACCCCCCTTCTCCTACACTACCATGGAGTTGAAAGAAAACTCACAGATGTCCTTTCCTTACTTTTTATAGATTTGTAGTTGGTACTTAGCCTTCCACTTCTTAAACTTTTAATTTTGGGAATTTTCAAACAGATACAAAAAGAACAGTAGTGAACCCCATGTGGTCATCACCCCCAACTCCAGCAACGATCAAATCATGACTGCTACTATTTCACCCACCCTCCATCTACTAGCTTGGGATATTTTGAAACAAATGCCAGACATCATATCATGTCATCTACAAAAATTTCAGTGTGGATAAAAGATGAAGATTGAAAAAATACACGTGCAGGACAGCATTGCCACACCCAACCCCAAATGAGCAGGACTTTAGTTTTATCACACATGCAGTCAGTCTTCACCTCTTCCCCGTTGTCATATACACCTTCAAAAATAGTTGGATTGGATTGGGATCTGAGGAGTCCGGCTCGGAGCCCAAACCCTGTGTGTGATCTCCGAGGCCTGCCCGTAGGCGGCCACAGAACTGTGGCCTGCAGGCCTCGCCGAAGCAGCCCTCCCCGCCCAGCTTTGCAGGCTGTGAGTGGGCCTGTGCCAAGGGC
This sequence comes from Mirounga leonina, assembly GCF_011800145.1. Lineage (NCBI taxonomy): Eukaryota > Metazoa > Chordata > Mammalia > Carnivora > Phocidae > Mirounga > Mirounga leonina. Next base: position 971,952 of record NW_023270377.1, on the reverse strand, counting down.
TCTTCGCACACGTGCATGGCTAGGCGTTACCGCCGTCAGACCTGCTTCCCGGGGTCCTTGGCTGAAGCTCTTTTTCCCACTGTGACTCGGTGCTTTCCACTCCCAGCCTTGCCCCACTGTCCCTGGTGCCCCCGCACCATACCCAGGTGGGAGCCTCATTCAGGGCTCCTCAGGAGTGAGGTGGTCCTCTCGCCCGTCTGCAGGCGGTCGGACTCTGGCTCATGTAGCCATGGGGGTAAATGGAACACTGAGAGGCCGTTGCCTTTCTTTGGTCTCTGGACTTTGCTGTGACACTTGATTGTGACTTGCAGTTTGGCTCGGCATCCTAATTGGCCGCAGACACCAGCAGCTCAACAGGATGCAAATAAAGTCCCTCCACTGACTGATGTGTGGTCGAGTCTCTTAAGTGACACATTCTTCCTTCATCTCTTTATCTCCCCTCATGACTCTTGCTTTTGATGCCCAGCCCTGCAGAGTGGCCCACAGACTGGAGCTTGCTGCCGGCACCCCTGGAGTGTCATGGGTCCTATTCCATGCCCTCTCTGGCTCTTGTCCCCGGGACCCAGCTCCAGTGGCTTAATCAAGCTCAGTTGTGATTTTTTGTCTGTGGCCAGCCACTTCATGAAGGGACTGGTTGTTTGTTAAGTATAATTGCAAATTCATGGATTTAAGCACTTTTTTGTGTTCCAATTCATGGAAATGTTTCTCCTATTGACATTCAAGGCATCTCATCTTTGGCCAGTGGGAGTGAACTTGAGTTAACTCCTGAATCCTTTAGACATTGGCCAAGAGTCTTGATCTACTTTGTTCTCTAGGATGAAAAACTATTCCAGGCCCATTCTATACATTTCCTAATCCAGACCTGCAAGCATCCACTGCCTTCAGGAGCCCCTCTTTCTCTTCAAGAGAAATGGTATCTAGAGACCAATATCTGGGTGCTTGGGGTGCTTGTTTTTAGGTCTTGTCAGTGGACAGAACTAAGATCCTAACTTTTCTTTTTAAGATATAACGCAGTATGAGCACATACTGATACTATTCACTCAAATTCACATCTGCATGCTTTTCACTGAACCTTTTTGAAAATACATCTGCATCTCCTTTATTCCACACCGGGGGGCGCCTGGATGGCTCAGTCGTTAAGCGTCTGCCTCCGGCTCAGGTCATGATCCCAGGGTCCTGGGATCGAGCCCCACATGGGGCTCCCTGCTCAGCGGGAAGCCTGCTTCTCCCTCTCCCACTCCCTCTGCTTGTGTTCCCTCTCTCGCTGTGTCTCTGTCAAAATAAATAAATAAAATTAAAAAAAAAAAGTTATTCCACACCGGAAACTTCAACAAAGCCCAGCATTATTCATTTGTGTATCCCACAACACAATAATCCCAAAATAACAACACCAACATTACTATCAATAGCATGATTACTGAAAACAGTTTAAGATGCTTTTATGTATTTTAAAAATCCTTGGGTTATGAAGATATACAGATGAAACTGTGTTTTAACATTATTTGGAAAAGGATTACAGAAAATGAACCATTTTTGACATTCTTTTTGTACCCAGGCTATATAGGTAACAGTCAAATACTGGATTTTAAAATCACTTGGAAGAGTTTGCTAGGATTTTGCTATCAGGTGATGATGCAAATTAATTGGCTTTATCTTGCTTTCAAGTTTAAAAATTTCCTTTAGGGGCGCCTGGGTGGCTCAGTTGGTTAAGTGTCTGCCTTCAGCTCGGGTCATGATCCCAGGGTCCTGGGATCGAGCCCCACGTCAGGCTCCCCAATCAGTGGGGAGCCTGCTTCTCCCTCTCCCACTGACCCTCCCCACCTCTCTCTCTCTCTCAAATAAATAAGTAAAATCTTAAAAAAATAAAATTTTCTTTTAAAAATGTAATTTAATTTAGTAATTACATATTTACATGCTCTAAAGCCAAATCTACAAACCAAGATATATGCCTATATGTAGAAGTCTAGTTTCTATTCCAGTCTCCCTTCACCTCCTTCCTGCCTGTTCCCTATAGGTAATAGTTTAATTTAAAACAAATTTAATGGCTTATTCTTCCATTTGTAAAGATAGAAGCTGCTGGCGTGCTATAAATGAATAAATACACATCAATGCTTTTTTTCACTTAGCAATCTGTCCTGGAGAAAACCATTTAATAACGTATAGACTATTTCTCCCTCCCTTTTTACAACCTCCCGGTGCCCCACGGTGTGGCCAGCAAGCATTTCATGTGCACAGGGCCCTCTGGACAGACATCTGGGGTGTCTGCAGGCTGTGCATCCCTACTGCATGGCAGGGAAGGGCCTCTCCAGTCTCCTCTTCCTCACTCGGCTGGTCTGTCTGTGGCACAGATTCCTGGAAGTGGGATTACTGGGTCAAAGCGCAAGGCCTCTCTAATTTTGCGGGATTTCCAGGTCCCCTCCAATGGGGTTCGTATCATGTTAAATACCAACGGATAATCTCTGAGGATGTTTCCCCCATAGATAGCTGTCAGACACTGGGATTACCTCATCTGACAGGGACAAATCGTATTGCGATGACTTTTAATTTATATTTCTCATTTTATGAATACGCTGAGCATCTTTTTAGGTCTCCAATGAACGATCTGCTTCTCATGGTTCCTTTTCTGTGAATCTGTTCCTATCTCTGTCCGTTGGTGTCTTGCCCAACCTCCAAAGGAAGTGGTCCTGGGGAGGGGCAAGAAGGACACGGGACGAGCAGGGAATGCTCAGCAGAGTTCGTCAGGGGAAACTGAGGACCCCTGCCCTGGCATCTCCTGGGGTGCTGGAAAAACAAGCCACTTCTTGGGCCCACCGCAGACAGACTAGCTCAGAGGAGCGCAGGTGGGAGGCCTGCTGCCCTTGGGGTTGGGGGGGAGCCTCCTCCTGAAGATGCCCCTTTCCAGGGAGATGGCCCTTCTCGGGCTCCATGCACATCAGCTGTGGACATCCCCAGTGACTTTCAGGCAGGGGTGACTGCGGCGCTCTGCCCACCACACTCTCAGCCAGGCAGGTTCTTGAGCAGCAGTGCCCACCCAGACGAGGAGCCCTCCTAGGGAGGGTGGGCGCAGTGAGTGGGGATGGCTCCCCAGGTGGGCTCCAGGACCGCTGTCTCTGCTGCCCCTGGGGACCAAGGTAGGGAGGCGCTCGAAGGCAGCATCCCCAGGCGTGTGGCCTGGTGTGGGACCGGGCGTGGGGCCTGGCGTGGGGCCAGGCGTGGGGCCTGGCGTGGGGCCTGGCGTGGGGCCTGGCGTGGGACCGGGCGTGGGGCCTGGCGTGGGGGCGGGCGTGGGACCGGGCGTGGGACCGGGCGTGGGACCGGGCGTGGGACCGGGCGTGGGGCCTGGCGTGGG
>NW_023270377.1:967819-968593 GCF_011800145.1 Mirounga leonina | reverse complement strand
GGCGTGGGACCGGGCGTGGGACCGGGCGTGGGGCCTGGCGTGGGACCAGGCGTGGGACCAGGCGTGGGGCCAGCAGCCAGCCTTGCAGTCAGAGAGCGCCTGAGGCAGAGAATCGGGAAGGAGGTCTATCAGAGTAAGGGAGCCGTTCAGGGGTGAGCAAAAGCAGAAAGTGCCTGGGAGGCACCTGCGGCTAGATCAGCACCCCACCACCCACCCCACCGCCCCTGCCTGGCGGGGTCCCAGAGGGGGACGGCCCCTCAAGGAGCCAGCCTGGGAAGAGGGGAGCAGCAGCTGTCCAAGGGTGAGTGAGCCATCCTGGGGCAGCTGGGGGCCGTGGGGTCAGCCGAGCGCCAGGCACCTGCTGCCGTCCCTGCTGGATGAGGGTGCGGTGCGTGGCATGTGGCAGCCCGCAGATGGGGACACTTCTGCCATTTGCGGGTGTCCAGATGCCCCGAGGCATCTTCCAGCTGGGGGCAAAAGGCGCAGCTGAGCACAAGCAGGGGGGTGGGAGGTGTGGGGGAGGCCGGCTGCCCCGAGCCCTGGTCCCTGAGTGTCTGAGGGCAGAGACTGTGCGAGGCTGCGCCCTGCTGCTGCTGGAGGAGGGACAGGGGAGGAAGGTGCTCAGGGTGCTCCCGTGCTCAGCCTGGGTGTCTGCCAGGCTGGGGGCAGGGGGTGGGAGGGACAAGACAGCAGCCCCCCATGGACACTCAGACCCCTCTGTTCCCATGCTGCACCCCCCAGTGTGACCTAGGATGCCACAGGTGGGAGCAGCCC
>NW_023270377.1:939189-967419 GCF_011800145.1 Mirounga leonina | reverse complement strand
GACCCCCCCAGGACCCCCTCAGGACCCCCTCAGGGTGCCCTCACATCCCCAAGATGCCCAGTGTCTCTTGTCCTGTGGCGGTTTCTCCCTTCTGACAAAGCCCCCTCCCCGCCTTGCTTGGGCCAATCTTTGTCCAGAAAGGACTCTGGACACGCTATCCAAGTGCCCGGCTTGACCAGACCCTCAGTCCGGTGCTGCGGCGTCCCAGCAGAGCCTTCCTGGGTGCAGGGTGAAGGTGGAAGAAGGGGCTTCAGGGGAAAGATTTCCGAGGGGGTGCTGAGGGAAGCACAGAGAGCAAGACCAGGAGCACTGGATGGCCAGAGCCAGGGCTGCCCACCCCAGGACTCCGGGGCTCCAGAGTGTCGTCCTAGACCCGCGGCCTCCGTGTCGGGCCCTGGCGTGCGCTGCTCTCATGTCGCAGATAGCATGAGAGGTCCAGAGGCCAGGGAATGTCAGAGCTGGCTGGCTGACCAGACGACCGCAAGCTCTTCCTGCCACCACAGGTCTGCGCGCCAGCTTCTGGAAACGGGCGGCCATCCTCCAGCGCCCCCTCCGAGGCTGTTCCCCGCGGGCCTGGAGGCTGGGGGGCTCTTATCATTGGCTTTCCTGCACCCCGGCCATGTCCTGGGGTACAGGGTAGATGTCAGAGGGGAGAGGGGCCGGGGGCAAGGGGCCAGGAAGGTGTGACCGTCCCCTCCCTCTGAATGCTAAGGGAAGACCCCAGGGCCAGGGGATACTGGAGAGAAGAAGCCCTGCTAATGGGAGACAGTGCCTGGGGATGACCTAGGGATAGGCCAGCAGGGGTTCAGGTGTCGGGCGGAGTCCCCGAGTGTTTCCTGTGCGTGGGAGGGCCACTAGCCTGCCAAGAGCGAGGAGGAGCTCCCGTGGCAAGAGGAGGCTGGACCGGGGTGGGAGGGTCTGTGAGGAAGAGCGGGGGGCGGGGGGCGGGGGGCACCAGCAGGCCAAGGCAGGGCCTCCGTGCTGAGGAGGGGAGGGGGACTCGGGATGGACGGCAGGTGGCACCGACCCCCACCCGTGACCCCTCCCACCCCATGGTGTCCCCAGCACCCCCTCCCCCATGGCATCTCCCCCACCACCACCATTCTCCCTTTCCCACCTCCCCAGCCCCGTGGCATCCTCATCTGGTTTTCCAGCCAGACCAGTGGGAGGGGGAGGAGTTTCCCAGACCCGGTTTCTGGGAAGAAGGGAGCAGAAAGTGTCCATGGTGGCGGTGGCCACAGAAGTGTGGGTCCTCTCTCTGCTCAGCTCTGCAGAGAGTCTAGACTTGTGGCTGAGCCCAGGTTCCAGTCGCCTTGCTGGTTCCATCTCCCAGGTGCCTGGGGCAGGGCTGGGGCAAGGGAGGCCGTGGCCTTGGGCCGAACGTCTCAGGGGCTGGCGGCACCCGGTCAGGAGGACTAACTGGGCTTTGATGCAGTCTTTTACTACGGAAGCCAAGGCACCAATCCGCCATGAAGGGAGAATCGCCTTGTGCTGAGGGCGGCACGGGGGCCTGGCGTTCCTTTGCTTCGGGCTCCAGTATGGGGGGAGGGGAGGTCTTGAAAGACCAGTGTCCACCCAGCCCCCAGCCTGGCTCCGAAGGTGGCCCCCTGGCCAGCCCTCGGGGGCTCCGCTCAGGCTTCCCCTACCCCCCCCTGTGGAAAGGGCCAGGTCTCAGAGCAGACTGTCAGGCCGCCCTCCCCTGCCCGCTATGTGCTTCAGGCTGTGGGAGAGAAGCTGCCTCCCTTCCTGCCCCTCCTCCAGGCTAGCGTGTCCCTTCCCTGCCCGGCTAGCACCTGTCCCCCTTCCAGAAAGCCCTCCCATCTCCACCTCCTCCCACCTTCCAGGCCCAGCTCAAGGGCCGCCTCCTCCAAGAAGCCTCCAGTCCTAGCATGCCCTCTGTGAACGCCCGGGAGTCGGGAGTCGATGGGAGCGCATGACCCCTCTGTGGGAGGGCGCACCCACCTGGGTGGTCTGCCTCCCCATGCCGTGTCCCTCGCGGTGCCCAGGCGGGGGCTCCAAGGGTGGGCACGAAGAGGGAGCAGACCAGAGAGAGTAGAGTGAGGTCAGAGTGGATGCACATTTTAGCTGGGGGAGTCGACCCTGGGTGGGTCAAGGCTGCACAGCCCGCTGTCCTCAGGGCCCTTTGCCCTCTTCCTAGGCACTTTGTTTGACCCAGGTGGGCGGGGCATCGTTCTCACCACAGGAGGGGAGCTCGGGGAGGACAGGAGCGCCCAGAGTTTGCAGCGTTTCCTAGGCCTGCCTCTGGGCCACATCCAGCAGCCTCCCTGGAGTGACTCAGGCCCCCCCCCCCCGACCCCCGCTTACTTCCCTAGAAGCCTCGGCTCCACAGGGCAATGATGCATATTTTGTCATCAGCAGAGTCGCCCTGTGTCCTCCCACCCCAAGTGTCTGGAGGAGCGGAGGACCAGGAGGAAGGGGCAAGAAGGATCCTCGGCACAGGCTGCCCCGTGGGTTCTGCAGGTGCGAAGCAGGAGAGGGAGCTGGGAGCCCAGCAGGGGTGGTGGTGGCCGGGAGGGCAGGTCTGCTGAGCGTGGAGCACAGGCTGGGGGAGGCGCCCAGGGGCTCCCCCGTGGGGCTGGAGGGGCTGGCATGGGGGAGCCCGCAGCACGGTCACACAGAGGCCCCACCCACCCCATGCTCCCCTCAGGGCCGCCGCCAGCTGGTTAGGACGCTTCAGGAGGCCTTCCTGTGTGGCCCCCCACTGACGTGGCTGAGAGCGGGGGTCCCAGGGACGGACAGAGAGGCAGGGAGAGAAGGGGGAGCCACACTGGGACCCCGGTCAGGCTGGACCAGGAAGGATGTGCCTGGGGCCACTGTGGTGGGGAAGGGTGGAGACAAGCCCCTCGTCAGGGGCCTCTGGGCAGGGGGCCCTGGTGGCAGGGTCTGGGGGTCGCCGCCCAGCCACTCCGTCCCCTGGGCCTCAGTTTCTACCTCTGTGAATGGGCAGGGGTGGTGGGAGCTCGCCCTCGCCCCTTGAAGCCTGTGCAGGGAGAGATGCTGGGGTGGACTGCGGGACCCATGTGGAGGCCCACAGGTGCATGGGGCTAAGTGGGGGCAGGGCCAGAGGCCTGGAGGAGCGGGGGGGCGGGGGGGCTGGTCTGGAGACCGGCTTCTGAGGAGGTGGGCCTGAGGAGGGGCAGCTGGGGGAGGGGCGGCAGGAGCAGAGCGGCAGGAAGTCACCTGTCTGGGGGCGTCTCCACATGTTGGTGGGTCAGCGGTCAGCGGTCAGCTGGTCAGTGGGGCATGGGCGCGGGCGTGCCTGGGCATGTGGCCTTCCTGCCAGGACGCTGGCCCTGGAGGCAGGGACGCCGCCCCGCAGCCGCTGGGGGCCCAGCGCCGGGCTGCGCCCTCGTCCCCTCACTCTCCGGAGCTGGGGGCTGGGGAGGAGTGGTGTGGTCTTGCTCTCCTGGGCTGCTTCCTCACCAAACAGGCTGGTTCTCTGTCTAGGAAGGCAGCGCGGGCTCCCACTTCCTTTGCCAGAAACTACCCCAGGCAGCCCTGAGCTGACACAGGGGGCAGGCCCTGGCACCCCCACTCCAGCACCCCCACTCGGCTGTTGTCAGCCAGCCCTGCCCCCTGCCTGCCTTAAGCGGGGTGCAGTGGTGCAGGCCAGTCCCACTCTCCTACCTCAGACACCTGCACAAGTGTGGGGCGGTGGGGGGTGACAGCTCAGCTGGGAAAACAGGCTAATTTCCGTCAGTACCAACCCTGGAGACAGGGAGCACAGAGGGGCGAGCGTGGTGGGGGGCTCAGAGGGGCGAGCGTGGTGGGGGGCTCAGAGGGGCGAGCGTGTGATGGGGGCTCAGAGGGGTGAGCGTGGTGGGGGCTCAGAGGGGTGAGCGTGGTGGTGGGGTCTCAGAGCGGGGGTGAGGGTATGATGGAGGGTCTCAGAAGGGGTGAGCATGATGAGCTTTGGAACCTCAGGGGAGCGTCCCGATGGAGGAGCTCTGTGGAGATGATGATCTGGAAAGGGGAGCCCGCCTCCCTGAGTGTGGGGGGCGTCCAGCACGGGCAGCAAATGCAGAGTAACTCCGGGTATCCTCCAGGGCCAGGACCCCCACCTCGTTTGAGACTCTGAAACCCACTTTGTGGGCTGTGACCAGGATTTGAGAAACCAGAATAGGAAGTGTCTGAGGGCCGTATTCCCGCTATGGGGGCCTGTCCTGTGACACTTCCGTCTCACTCACACGCAACCGTGCTGGAGCCCGCGGATTCCTTGTGTGGGGTCCTGGCTCCAGAGGCCTCTACAGCGCTCGGGCCCGGGGGGCCCGCACCCCACTCTCTGCCCGACTTCCCACTCCCAGGGAGCCCCACAGACCGCAGGGAAGGCTGGCGGAGGCTGCGGAGTGCGCCCGCCTCCCGGATGCCACCACAAGCTTCTTTCAGGTCATTGCAAAGGTAGTTCAGCGCAGAATCGAGGGCGCCTTTCCTGGAGGGTGGGGAAGCTGACTGATCCCAGCATCAGGAAGGACGCGGTGCTCTCAGGTGCTGCTGCCCTCCCCCCAGCCTCCCCCTGCAGGAAACTCAGAGCCTCTGGCTGCTGAGCCCTCACTGTGAGGGCCCTTCTTCCTGCGCTCCCTGCAGGGGAAGACCACAGACACGCTGTTCTGCCAGCTCTCCGAGGGCATCTACCTGGCCAACGGGCACATGAGCATCAGCCTGGTCACGGCCATCGCTGTGGACCGCTACGTGGCCGGGCGTGCGGCACCCACTGTGTGCCCGGGGGCTCCGCTCCCCGCAGCAGGCGCGGCCGTGTGCACGGTGCTCTGGGTGCTGGTGGCCAGCTTGCTGGGGCTGCGCTGGGCCCTGGGGGCGCAGGAGGGCGGCTTCTGCTTCTCCAGCAGCTCCAACACCGCGGCCTTCTCACTGCTGGACTTCTTCCTGCCGCCGGCCGTGCTGGTCCTCTGCTCTCTGCGCGTGGCCACTGCCCTGGGCCAGAGGCCAACCGCCAGCCCCGACCAGGCAGAAGCGACCCGGAGGGCCACCCACAACCTGGCCGTGTTCGTGGTCTGCTTCCCGCCCTTCTGCGTGGCGGCCTGAACACCGCGGCCATCCGCTACGCCTTCTGCATCACAGGCGAGCTCTCAGATGCCAACTGCTGTCTGGACACCATCTGCTACTACTTCATGGCCAAGGAGTTCGGGAGGCATCTTCACTGGCCTCGATGCCCACTGCCAAGGTCCACAGAACCAGAACTTCCTCTGTGCGACCCTCGCCTAGGAGACCAGTCGTGGGCACATGGGCCAGGTCCCAGGCTCTCTGGGAGGTCCTGCCTGCTGGGGCATCCCTGAACTCGCTGTGGCCACTGGGCACGGTGCAGGGGGCCTGGCTGGGTGGAGAGGACCTGGCCACAGACCCCGCGGTGGTGTCACCCCAACCCCTGGGATGGAAGAGGGTCGGGACCAGGGCAGGAGGACTGAGGCCTGAGTGAGGCCAATCCCAGGAGCCCTGGGACGGGACCGACACTGCAGCGCCCAGAGTCCGGTACCCCTGGGCACTGGGGTAGATGCTTGCTCTGTGCCATGAGGCCTCAGTGGGCAGCCTTCTGCTGCAGCGGGGCTGGAACAAAGCTGGCCCCCAGGCCTGGCCCTGGCCCTGTGTGCGTGTGTGCACCTGCTCCCCACACTCATGGTGGGAGGGCTGGGGTGTCTTCCTAGACGGCTCTCAAGGGCTCTCTACCTGGGGGCTCTCCTTGGGCCCCCCCGCCCACTCCCAGCCATCTGCAGGGCTCACGGGGGCTATTTGCAGCTCCCGGAAGGGCCACGCTGACAGCCCGCTTTCCTCCTGCCAAGGAAGGGTCAGAACCCCTCGACCCCCTGTAGGGGCTGCACAGCTGCACTAGGCTGGGGGTGGGTTGGGGGCAGCGAGGAAGTGCAGTGACAGGCCAGGGTCTGTCGAGGGCACACTCCCCTCGGGCTTCCTTCGGGGAAGCTGGAAGACCCTGCCCGGTGGCCTCAGGGCCTGGCAGGAGTGTGGACGCCCAGGCTGGTGTGTGTTGCACCCACCTCTCCTCGGCCTCCCTGCACTCAGACCGGAACCACCAGAGCCTTCTAGAGGCCCCCTGTGGCGCCGGTCCAAGTTGGGCCTGGGCACCAGACAGCCACCCTGTGCTGCTCTTCCGCCTGTGTGCTCAGAGCCAGAAGGGCAGCCCTGTCCGCAGCCCTGTCCTGGCCTCAGGCGCCTGCCGCTAAGGCAGTCCTCAAGTCCCCGGGTCAGGGGGCGCTGCTGAGAGGGGCCCATGCTCGGGGAGGTCCACACTCAGGGGATCTCTGCTCGGGGGTGGGGCACTCAGGGAGCGCGTGCAGCTCGAATCCACTGCTGTCCTAGCCTGGGGCTCAGATGCTCCCCCCCGCCCCTGGGGACCCCCTCCCTTTATCACCTTGGGTAGGTAGTGCCTACCCTGCCCACCGACGTGCACCAAGGGCCGGGCGGGCCGCGTTCTGTCCTGAGAAAGCATAAAGATGGCCAGGCGTGTCCAGTGGAGCAGGGCTGAGAGGAGCAGGGCAGGTGTGAGCAAGGGCAAGGCTGCGATGGACCTCTCCCCGCCCCCCCGCAGGCAGACCACCTCCCTCTCCTGCCCCCATCCTGCGCCCCCACACAGGCGCCGGCCCTGGGACTAGGAGCCCCAACCTCCTCCCAGGCTCCCCACGACCCCCCACACCCCTCACCCCATCCAGTGCTCCCCACCCTCGTCCTCCTGCCGGCACTTCCTAGGCTGGCACCCGGCCTCTCATCACAACCCTGCCCTTCCAGGGGCATGGCCAAGTGGACAGTTCCTAGGCCGTGACCTCTACTGCCCTGACCCTCCAGGGTTCTCCTTTTCTAAGGGACCACAGAGTCCGGAGAAGGTTTCTCACCGTAGGGTGGGATGACCACTGGGCTGAGCAGCGAGCCAGGGCCGGGTGTAGACGTCCAGGGCCGTCCTCGGCCAGATTTGGGGATCCAGGGAGAGAGGCAGAGTAGGGCCTGGGCTCCGCTTCGCCCCCTGCCCCCCGCTCAGCATTGTGGGGGGAGGGGGACGCCCAGTGGCCAGTGTGGAGCAGCCATGGAGGAACAGAGCTTTAGACCAAAGGTTGACAGGCGGGTGACAGGAGCTTCCCAGAGCCTGGGTTAAAAACTCGGAACCTCGCTCTGGGCTCCGCGGGCAGTGGAACCTGCACAGGTGGGGGCTGAGCCTGGCCATGTTTTCACGTGCGCCCGCCAGGGCTGTCCTTGCAGGGGCGGAGGAAGTGAGGGTGGGCGGCAGAGACCTCTGCGGGGTCTCCTGGTGGCGGCCTGGTGCTGCTGGGTGGCAGGGAGGCCGGCCATGCTCCGAGGTCACCAGCCTCCTGAGGTGCACGCTGCCCCACCTTGCCGGCCCCCGTCCATGGCTGGGAGATGGGATGTGCGCACCTCTGTCCCTCAGGCCTCTCCGGGCTCCCAGTAAGGGCAGGCGGCTGGACTTGCATGGACTTCCGGGAGGAACGAGAAAAGGAGCAGAGGCAAAATCACAGATGGGAAGCATCCAAAGAACAGACTTCTGAACCCGAATCATGGCCCACACACTCTGAGAGGCTTCTGGGCTGGGCCGGACCGAGTGGAAGAGTCTCTCCCTAACGCCCCCCACCCTGGCCTAGAGGCCTCAGGGGCCAGTCTGGCACACGGAGCAGGTCCGGGCTCACCGTTAATTAGCAAGCCACAGGCACCTGAAAGCGGATTCACTTCGCGGCTGCATAAACAGGAATATAGGGCCCAGAATGTGGGAGGGCACCGCTTCATTCTCCCCCCGTGAGGATCACACCTAGGGTATTTTTTCTGGCCAGGGACACTGGCCTGTAGCGCGCCCTAGTCACCTGGGAGGGGGTCTGGAGGGTACGGCCGAGGGCTTGGCAGTAGCCAGAGGAAGTGTGAGCAGCAGATGAGTGAGGTGCTCCCAGAGGCAGGTGGCGTGTGCGATCTCCGAGGAGCAGACAGGTCTGGGTGGCTGTGGAGTGCAGAGCCACAACGGGGAGGGCCCCAGAGAACTGCCCAGGACCAGGCCGTGTGTGACCAGGTCACTGGGTGAGAGGCAGGATGTAAGCGTCCAGGAATCTCCATACAGAGCAAGGTGCTCCTGGGGAGGCCACGTCACTTGATTCCTACTAGGCCGTATGTCGTCGGCGATGTCTGGTGTCTCTGGCTCTTTCCTCTGGGGCAGTTTGCTTCTCGGTGAAGGCTCTCTCTTCCTGTCCCTGTTGGGGGTTGAAGCCTGGCCGCAGCAGGTCTCGGGAGAAGGTAGTCTGAGGGAGGCCAGCCATCAGCGGGCAGAGCTGCCCTTGGTCTCCTGTTCTCGGGGACCCACCTGCTGCGGTGCCCCAGAGGAACTCTTCCTGAGAACACGTGCCCATCTTCTACGGGGCAAGGGCGTATCAGCCAGAGACAGTGCTAGAGCGAACGGGGTTCTGCGGGGTGTGGGGGCTGCTGCCCAGCCTCCAGCTCAGCCCCCTGCAGCTGCAGGGCAGTGTTTGGGGCACCGCAGGGAGGGGGCAGCGGAAGGCGGAGTCGAGCCGACTGGAAGGTCAGTACTTCAGGAAACTACTGCCCCCATTTCCCAAGCTTCCAGAAGTCTCAGAGATGGAGGCTTGCATGCAGGGGCATCCCGGGGAGTGCTCTTGGGAACCCCACCCATAACGGGGCTGGCAAAGTGGACTGGGCCGAGGGAGCAGCTTCTGTGCCCGTGGGGTGCTCTGTGCAGAGAAGACCACGCAGCTGACCACACAGGTTACCATGGACGCGCTGCCTCTGAGGCACGCACCACTTGTTGAAGGCAAGTCTGGAGGGGCCTTGGGCTGTGAACTCTGGCAGCGCGTGTCTTGGTCATGACGGGGGGACCCCAGCAGCACCCCACGGCATCCACTACCACCTGCCACCCTGTCAGGCCGGGTGCCTGGACCCCTGAGCTGCAGCCTCCCGAGGCTGCGGGGGTGGGTCTCCGGGTCGTCCAGCCCTGAACGGGGCAGGCTTCCTGTCCGGGGTCTCCCCAGCCAGTGCCAGGGACGGTGCACAGGTGGGGGGCACCACCTGGCCAAAACGGGCCTCCTGGAAGCCGCACGCAGGCCCTCCTCCACCCCGTGTGAGGCCGGTCTCTGCAGGCTGGGGGCGCCCTCGCTCCCAGCCCTGAGCTCTCTGGGCAGCTGTAGAGGCGGCCCAGGGCTGTGGTCAGGAAGTAACGCTGTGCAGGGTGTCACGAAGAGCAGGCAGACGCAGAGAGAGCCAGGCACACGGCGGGTCTGGCTGTGCAGAGGGTGGCCCAGCCCAGCGCCCTGAGGCCCCAGCCATCCCAGACTGGTGAGTCCACCCACAGCCTGCCGTCCCCCTGCTGTCCCCTCCATGAGCCCTGTCCTGCCCTCACCCTGCTGGCCACCACAAAGGGCTCGCAGGAGCAGGGCCCCAGGCTGGCCTGCATCTGGCCCCGGGCTTCCCACGTGAGGACCGTGCCGAGCTCCAAGCCCAAGCAGGCATAGGGCAAAGGCTGGGGGGACAGTTAGCCTCTGAATGAGGTAAGATAGTGGGGGGGGAGCAGTGGGGGACAGAGGTAGAGCCGGGGGACAGAGATGGGGAGGCAGTGGGGGGCAGTGGGGGACAGAGGTAGAGAAGGAGGAGGAGAGAGAATGGGGGAGATGGGGGTAGGGTAGGGGGAGAGCTTTTGGTGGGAGGAAGGGGAAAGGAGGGCCCCAAGGAGGAGGGTAGACAGTGAGAGGGAGGGCAGAGAGGGGTGGCTGGGATGAGGGAGACACACAGACACAGAAGCAGGGAGACCAACAGAAAGGAGAGAAGACAGGGTCAGCCTGGGGATCCCACTGCTCTCCTGATGGGCCGGGGGTGCTCCCTCTCTGCAGACTGGCCTGTGGCCCCTGCCAGAGGGGCGTAGGGGCCCCACTCCATGGGCCATGGGCCGATGGTCCTTGGACAGGGCCACAGGATGTCAGGGGGCGGGGGGGGGAGTAAAGTGGCAGAGGTCTTGGGCTGAGCTAAAGCCTCTGGTGGAGAAGCCCAGAGAGGAGCCCCCACAGAGCTCCCTTCCATGGCAGGGGGCCACTGTCCACACCCTGGAATCTAGTCCCTCTGGACGGGGCAGGGGAGGTGGCCTCAGTGGAGCTTCTTGGGGTCAAGAGAGGGAGGCCTTGGGGCTGTAACGGGAAGTGGGGGAAGGGGGGAGGGGGGGAGACAGAGAGCAGGGTGGTAGAGGAGGGGCGGGACCACAGCAGCATTTCCCTCCCTGCCCCCAGGTGAAGCTGGTCACCCTGCGTGGCCAGAGCCCCCACTGGCTCCCCACCGCCTGTCAGGCCGTGCGCCCCGATGGCCTCCGGGAACAGCTCTCATGGCTGCATAGCTGACCCGGGCGGGCGCGTCCTGTCCCAGGTTACCAGGGTCTCCATCTGCTTCATCTTGGCTCTGGGGCTGCCGCTCAACGGCCTCGGGCTCTGGGTGTTCTGCTGCCGCCTGCGCAGGTGGACGGAGACCCGCGTCTACATGGCCAACCTGGTGGTGGCTGACTTCCTGCTGCTGCTGAGCCTGCCCGGAGTCCTGCACATGCTGGGCCAGGAGCAGGGGCACCAGGAGGGCCCTCTGTGCAGGGTTCTGCAGAGCTTCTACCATGTCAACACCTACATGAGCATGTGCCTCATCACGGCCATCGCCGTTGACCGCTACACCGCCCTGAGCTTTCCCCTGCGGGCCCAGGCCTGGCGCAGCCCCCGCCAGGCCGCCCTCACCTGCCTGGCCCTCTGGCTGCTGGTCTTTGGGACTGTGGCCCTGGTAGCGTCCTTGCTCCCCGCAGACGAGAACTTCTGCTTCGGGCAGGGACATAACCGGGGCACCAAGCCCCTTGCCTTCTCCCTGCTGTTCTTCTTCCTCTCACTGCTCATCCTCAGCTTCTGCTCGGGGCAGGTGCTCTGGCGTCTGCTCCGCGAACGCACGCGGGCACCGCCCCAGGAGTCTGGCCGCATCCTCAAAGCCCGCCGTGTAGTGGCCACCAACCTGGCCACCTTCGTGCTCTGTTTCCTCCCACTGCACGTGGCCTTGATGGCCAAGCTTGTGGCCAAGTGGACAAGTGCAGCCTGCCCCACCATCCAGAGCATCACTGACTTCGTCCAGGTGGCCGCCCGCATGGCCAACGCCAACTGCTGCCTGGATGCCATCAGCTACTATTTTGTGGCCACAGAATTCCAGGAAGAGGTGGGGGCCATCCTCAGAATGCCCTGGCGTTTCTGGGGACGGATGCGGGGCGCTCCTGCAGGTGACCACCCTGACCTGGCCGTCCGCGGGGGGCGGGGGGCAGCTGAGGAGAGCGATGCAGGAGGGGCCCCACACATGGCCCTGCAGCAGGCAGCTCAGGGCCCCCTGGGTCCCCCACAAGGCAACTCTTTCCCCTCCTCCATGGCATCCACAAGAAGGAGCCTCCCTGCTCACAGTGTGACTTTGGATTTATGAGTCCTGGAGATGGGGCTATTGCTCAGCAAGGAGAATTTAAGCAAGGAATTAAAGGATCACCACCAGATCGCCACCAGATCTTTCTTCTCCCAGCTCTGCTGGCTTAGCCCCTTGGGCTGCTTCCTTCGCAGCGTGCACCCCCTCCCCCAACCCCAGCCCTCAAGCTCCAGGATGCAGGGTGACCCTGACCTACGCCAGGCTGACCTCCAACCTCTATGCTCCACCCCTGCGGGTACTCAGGAAGGGAAGGACCCTCTGAGTACCCAGGTAGCACTCCTTGGCAAGTACTGAGGAGGGTGTTTAAAAAACCACATTTTTCTGTGTCACCTATAGATTATGATTAGACACCAAAATCTATCAAAGTTCCAAGGTCTCTCTTCAGGTCCGTAACCACTGCAGACAGAAACCCCTAGATCCCAGGGCTGAGGGACGCCAGGCTCTAAGTGTAGGGATGTTTACAGAGACACAGCCACTAATTAAGTTCAAAGACATTCCTTTGTAAAAAATGTTCAGTTGTGTTTCTGAAGAGCATCATAGAGGCCCAGTCCTTACTTTTGGGGTGCTTCTCGGGGCCCCTTGTCCCACCACACACTTCACACCTCCCAGCACCACTGGCAGCCCCCATCCTCCCACTCTGGGCCAGGCCCGTGGACACCCGCGGGCTGAGCTGAGGGGCCTGATGGCCGCTCTGTTAGCGGGGGACAGGAGGGGCTCTCCCCACAACACTTGGCCATCAGGATGTGTCCACTGGGCTGGGGCCCGAGGGCATAGCTGGGAATGGAGTTTCAGGATCAGCACAAACACCTCCACTGAGAAGCGGAGGCAGGAGACAACCCTGAGGGACCCTTGCTGGAGACTGGGGTCCCCAAACTGGGCCCGAGGAAGCAGAAGGAGGTGCTCCCAAGAGCCTCAGGTGACTAGAGGGAGAATGGGAGACCCAGACCCCTGTCCCCTTCCCTCCACCCTGCTCCTCTCCCCTCTCCCTCTCCCACCCACCCCTGCCACCTGCCCCGGCCTCCTCAGAGCTGTCTGCCTGGCAGGGCAGTCTGGGGGCCCTCCTGGGCATGCCCCTGGCCACACAGGCAGAATGAGAGCAGCTGGCCTCCAGGCTGTGCCCCAGCTGGACCTGTTACCTGCAGTGCCACCAGCTTCCAGGTGACGGAGATGCACGTCCTGACTCTGGGACAAAGCAGCAGGGCCCTGTACCTGCACAGTGGTCAGTCCCATTCTGCGAGTGCACCAATGCCCTGGCCTTCTGCTGCCTGCAGACCCGGGCTCACGGGGCCTCCCTGGGCTCCCTGACCTCTGGCAGAGGCTCACCTTCCCCCCACCGGCAACACACCCTTGTTCCGGTCAAGGATGGCCAGTCGGCGGGTGCCAGAGAGGCCGTCTGTGTGGCCGAGGCTGACGGTGGCATCACTGCCCGTGGCCACCGCTCCAGCAGCCATCCTGTCCGGGGCCCACGTGCAGAGCTTCTTGCGGTGACAGGAGGGCAGCCACAGTCACGGCCCCTCTGTCCTCTTGGGGCAGCCAGCTGGCTGACGGGGGGAAGTCAGGCCTGGGCCGCATCTCCCCCTCCCACACAAAGAAATCGTAGGGCATGAAGTCCACCCTACCTGGTCTGACCCTGACCACCAGTGCATGGGGAAGGGGCTCGTGAAAGGGGATCCCACTGCTCTCCTGATGGGCTGGGGGTGCTCCCTCTCTGCAGACTGGCCTGTGGTGCCTTGGAAGAGAACCCTGAGCGGGAGCGACCCATGGAGGCCCGATCCTCCATCTCCACCTGTCCAAGCACCCTCAGGGCAGTGGTGCAGTCTGGCTCAGGGAGGCAGCCACCCCCTCTGAGCCCACTGGTGCAGCCACCCTCCCCGGCCAGTGCTGCCCTTCACCCAGGGAGCCCAAGTCCCACTCTGGGGAGATGCGTGTGGTGGTCCAGAGAGGTAGGGCTCTTGCTCCTTGGGGCTCCAGCTGTTGGCAAACACGTGGGAGGCACATGGGCTCACCCACTTCTCCAGCACCCCGTTAAGGCCCCTTCCCCCCAGGAGCAGCCCCCTGGAGTCTAGCTTGCAGGGCTGATCCCTTTGAGACCCAGGCCCTCCCAGCCTGGGGGTAGTGTTGGGGCACAGCAGGCTGGGGGGCCACCATGGGGAACAGGGAACTTGCCAGAGTCTCCTGAACACCTTGAGCATCGCTTTCCAGCTTGAGGCAGAAGGGGCTCCAGTGCTGACCTATCCACCAACAAGGTATACAGGATCTGCCATGTGGCAGATACTGGTCTAGGCGCCCCGAGCCTCACAGGGTCCCACGGAGGGGCGGGGAGGGGAGAGGCTGGGAAGTGGGCCAGGCTGGATCACAGAGGGCCTTGCAGGGCAAATGCAGGGCTTGGGGGGTGTTCTGAAGGTGGCGGGGGGGCGGGGGGCGCCCAGAGGGGTTTGCATCAGAGGAGTGAGGATTGTGGCCGTGCTGCAGGTGGGGGACTGGATGGCAGGGCCAGAACGTCAATGGGGCACCAGGGTGGCATGGTGGGGGCTGGGACTGTGATGGGTTCCGGGATCAGGATGGAGTGTTCAAGCCATCACGGGAGTGCGGGACCTTGATGACCGCCAGCCATGGGAGGCCTCAGTGCAGTGCTGTACAGTAGCGTGCCTAAGGAGGACGAGCGGGGCTTCCCGGAATTAGGGTGACCCCGTGCAGGCGCGGAGGGGTGTGAGGGCCAGGAGGAAGCAGGGGCAGGCACAGGCTGGGGACCCAGGCAGCGAGGAGGCAGATGGGACCCTCTGCCCTCAGGGAAGCGCTCTCTGGAGAAGGGGGCGGGACTGACCAAGGGGCCTGCTGTGTCCCCTCTGTCTCAGGGACACGCCCCCACCTCCCACCCCCAGGTATCCGCTGTGGCGTCTTTGCGCTTCATTCAGCAGAGCTCTTCCGCACCGCTCCACAAGCCTTCACCCGCTCGCCCGCAGGGGCGGGGCCAAGCAGTCAGGGCCCCGCCCCAGACACGCCCCGCCAGCCCGGGCCACGCCCACTCCCGCCCCCAGGCCGCGCCACGCCCCTCCGCGCCCAGGGCCCCGCCCAGCCCGCCAGCCCCCTCTCCCTCCTCGCTGGTGGGTCGACCCGGGTCATCCCCCTTAACGGTTGCGCATTGGGTGGGGCTGGGGCTGGCTGGTCCAATCCCTTGCTCTTCCCGAAAGAGAACGAGGGGGCGGCCCTTAGCCCTGGGCGCCGGGGGCGAAGGGTCAGGTGCTGTCTTCCCGGACTGGGGAGACCCGCCACCCCTCCCCGACTTGCCTTTCCCTTCTCAGCGGCGCCAGCCAGGACTGAGGTTTTAGGTAATCTATGGAGGGAACACCCAAGTCAACAGGGACGCCAAAGTGCAAACAGGTCGTGCGGGGTGCTGGGGGGGTCGTGCGGGGTGCGCAGGGCAGGGTTCTGGGGCTTCAGTCCTGTCCTGCGGTCCCCTGACCCTCCCGGGGGTCCCCCGCTCCGGGACTGGCTTAGTCTTCTCGGGCCGCTGTCACGGACACCGCAGACTGCGTGGCTTGGAAGCATTTCTCTCTCACTGTTGTGAGGCTGGAGGTCAGGCATCGGGGTGCGTCGGGGTCGGGGCTCCGTGCCTCCTGGTGCGGCCGGCCTTCTCACGCTGTCCTCACGCTGAGGGGCCGGCTTGCGCTGGGGGGGCTCCACCCTCATGACCTCTTCACCTCCCAAAGTTCCCCCCTCCTAATCCCATCCATCTCAACACAGGAATTGGGGAGGGGGGCCATTCAGACCCCAGCAAGGAGTAGGTGGTGTGTGTAAGCCCCTGGAACTTGCCTGGCCCACAGCTGGCGTCCCAAAGTGTTGGCATCCAGAGGGGACTGCAAGCCCCCCAGACCAGCTGCACCTGGAGAGTGAGGTGCCCACCCTGCCATTTTCCAAACTGAAGCCTAGGGTCCCTGCCCTCTGGCCCGGTCACACCCAGGAGCACCCTGTCCAGTTATCCTACCAGCAAAAGACGGATCTATTTGAGAATAGCACAGAACGACGAGCCAGCACGAGAGACCCGCGGCAAGCCGCAGGCGAGTCCGGAGAGCAGGGCAGAGGCCCTCTTTTATGGGGGGCGGGGGGGGGCGGGGGGCGGGCCCTTCTAAACCAGAAGTCCATTGGAGTACGCTGGGAGCTGCGTGTGTAGCGGCTTCTCATTGGCTGGGACGCGACGGTCTCTCATTGGCTGGGCTGTTGTCGGGGGCGGAGGAAACCTGCCTGCCTCCTGCTAGGACCGGAAGGTACCCATCCACCTGCTCGGCCCCTCTCCTCCTCTGGTGGGCGAAAACCGCTCTAAAGCCCGGGTGCACAAGGGACGCCGTTTGGGACTTCTTTTAAGTCAGCATGACTGTGTATAACCTTTGCTTAAACCACAAACCTGGTTTATGGCCCACCAAGCATCCTTGGTACACCTGCTTTGTGAGTGAGTAGCCTAAAGGCAAACCGTCTCGTCCTTAACATAGGGATCCGTGCTGCTCCTCCCGGCATTCCTTGACCTTAAAACTCATGATTCCGGCCCATGTGTTAGTCTATAATCTTTTTGAACTTTTACAAGACTGTACCTCTGACCTACTGATTTGTGGCTCTTTAGGTAAAAACTGTTCATTGTCTGGAACACTTTCTTCCCTGTGAAGATCGTGTTTCCCGGGCAGCTGTCCTAACCTGGGCTTGAATAAAACTATTTTCTTCTCGTATTAGTGTTCTTTCTGGCCAGTTTGCATTGTCACCTGTTGGGTCTGCCGTTGACAACCAGTGCTGGGCACGAGAGTTCCCCCTGCTGGCCACCGGACACGCTAACCGAGGTTCCCACTTAACACACTCCTCTCGCCTCTCCTCCAATTTTTACTCCTAGCTGCCCCCTTCTCAGCCCACCGCAGCCTCTGGAAGCCTGCCTGCCACTGCCCTGTTGGCCTCTGCCCAGGAGCCCAGTGAGCCTGTGCAGGATGGCTCTTGGTCCGGCAGTCAAACATAATAAAATTAAATAAAAAAAAAAGAGAATGTGGTCCTTGATCCCGGCTGCAGGAGTGCAAATTCAGGGGGCGCGCCTACCAGCCTGTTTCCTCTCTGCCTCAGTGTTCTCGCTTGTAGCCTGAGGACCCTCAGATCCTGGGTCACCTCTAACATTTGTGAAGCCCAGGACATTGATGTAGGAAAGACGTTAGGGTTCGAAGCTTACGGCCAAGAAAGAATTCTTGAGATGTCTTTGGTGCAAACAGGTGGTTTTATGAAAGCACGGGGACAGATGTGTGGGTGGGAAGAGCTGCACCAGGGTCATGAGGCCCATTATATGCTTTCAAGTTGGGAGGGGGTTAGGGACAGTGTAAACCTCCCATGTATTTTGGCAACGAGGTTTCCAGGACCTTGAGGGGGCTAGCTCTTGTTGGGAAAATGTCATTTATTACCGTCTAATAAAACCTGAGTCATGAGACCCTTCAGATGTATATCGGTGGGTCATGTGCTCGGGGGATGATTGCCAACATGTATCTTGGTGGGTAGGGATAAAGGAAGTTTCCAAAGGAATTTTTATGTTTTAAAGTGGACTTACAGGATCCTAGGGGTCAAGGTAAGGTTGCCTTTTGCCCTTAGCAAAGTATCAACATCCAGGCAGGTGAGTCACTAGAGGAAGGTCACTCTGCCTGTTTCAAGGACTTGCCCATGGTCTGTGGGTAGTAAGGAAATTTAGTAATTTTTCTTCTGCCTCTATTTCCCACATCAGACATGACCACAGTTGGAGACCCACATGCTTGTCTAAGTATTTAAAGCTTACATCTGTGCTTTGAAGCCTGGCCTTGGTGCCTGCCCCAGCCCCCTGCCCCCCATCGACCCCCTGCTCCGCCCCAAGCCCTAGATCACAGGGCTGAGGAGCTGGCCTCTCCCTGGTCCAGCCCTGGGAGTCCGAGCCATAGCACCATCTGTGGGACCAGGCCAGGACTCCTGGGGTGACTCCTGAGCCGGGGACAATAGGGGGCCTTCATGGGCACTCCCTTAGCCATCCACAGGATTTCTAGGAATCCTCCAAACAGCTAACATAAGCAGAGGACAGGGCAGGCCCATCCTGCCCGTGCTCTCTTTGAGTGGCTCTGAGAAACAGCCTCTGCACTTGCTGGGAGGCCCTGTGGGTCCAGGCATTGCAGGCTTTGGTCCCTCTGTCTGTGACATTGAGGTCAGTCCAAGAGGCTGGCCAGCTGGTCACCATCTCCCTGCCAAAATGCCGAGTGGCTCTGCCTCAGACTTGGGGAAGTGTGGCCGGGCCTGGAGAGCCCCGCGACAGGGCTGCCGTGGGCTGGATGCGAGAAGCTGTTAGAGGGAGGGGTGGCCACCCACAGTATGCAGCGGGGGTTCCTTTGATAAAACAGCCACCTGTGTGGAGGCTGCAGCCAAAGCCCAGGAAGATGGTTTACCGCTGCGGTGGATTGGGGGGGGTGGGGGGGCGCATCCCAGGAAAAACTGGGCCAACGGGGGCCTCTCAGCTGCGAGCACCAAGGAAGGACTCAGCAGAGGATTTGGGCTGTGGGAGTGATTTAGGGCAGGGTGGGGTGGGCAAGAGTTTGCGGATGGCGGGGCAGCCCGACGGCGTCTCCTCTCCAGCCCTCAGCCGGGAAGGTGGGTGGCGTGAGGCTGGCTGCCGCCCTCAGTGGACAACAAGGAGCGGTCGTCCGCGTGGGCCGGTGGGCGACGCCGGGTCATGCTGGCCGGGGCCGCGTATCCTTGTCTTGTTTTCCTCCCAGACATAGAGACCGCTCTGCGAAGGCTGACATTCCGTGGGGTCGCCTGCAGCACCGGGACCGCGACGGCTCGGCAGAGGGGGGCCGCTTTTCTCTCTCGCCGCCCCTCTGCCCGTGGGCCCGTGAGACCAGATGTCTGTGGTGTCGCCGCCGCCCTTCATGGGCGTCTGCTTTGTGGCAAGACGGCCCGGGTCCAGGGGCAGCAGCGGTGCAGGCAGTCATCAGCCGCGAAGTGCCCGCCAGCCACGGGCCACGGCCACGGGCCACAAAGCCGAGGGAGGCCAATGGTCAGCACACTTTCCTACAAAGGGTCAGAGTTCATATTTTCAATCTCCTTTGGCTCTTGCCGGCTCCGCCCGCAACGCTGGGTGGGCAACGCCAGTGGGCAAGGTCATGTGCCAACAAAGCTCTCCTGACAGGGGGCGGCAGCGGGCTGGAGTCGGCGAGGGCCGCCCGCCCCCTCGGCCTGCCCAGGACCCGGCGGGCGATGGCGGGCGGGCTGCAGACGCGGGCGGCTTCTTCCGTGAGCCCGTTCCCCACGGCCCTGGAACGGAAGGATCCCCCGGAGCTGCGGCGGGGGCCCGAGGGTGGCAGGTCTTCTGGGTGGAGGTGGCAGCCCCTGGACTTCTGCCCGGATGCCCCCCCTGGCACAGGGACGCTGGTAGCATGGGGCACCCCCGAGCTCCCTCTCCCCAGGGGCAGCTCAGTACAAGTATAGGGTTCCTTTAGGGTAAAGTCCACTTTTCCAACCCCGTTGAGGTTTGGGATGAAAATACGAGGGAAATTTAAGTGTCAAGTGTGATCTGGGGACGGGACTCTACCTTTCGAAGTATTTGAAGGAACAGCTGTTAAGCGTATGTCGACCGGTTCCAAGTACAATCACAGGGGCGAGTGGTAGGGAAACAGCGGGACAGACAAGGGTCCAGCTACAGGAACGTAGGCCTGCCGTCCTGGGGAGCCACCCTGGAGTGGAGCAGCGGGGGGCCGGTAGGATAAACGGGGAGTGGTGAGGGTTTCTGGGGTGACCCGCTCCACCCAGGGAAGAGCCCAGAGCGCAGCGCTTGCACGACCAGGAGTGGGTGGGGGATGGGGGTGGGGGATGGGGGCGGATCGGAGTATCTGTGCAACACGGGGCTTTCAGCAGTGGGATCTCAGGACGTCATTTGTTTTTTAGGTTAGCCTGGCCATACGCTGCACAGGGGGCATGGGGCAGGCAGGGGAGCACGACGCTGAGGCAGATGTCCCAAGGCTCCCAGAAGCAGCCGGACAGAACACTCAGACCAGGGAGGAAATGGGAATCCTGCTCAGCGGGACCATCTCAGTGGCCCACGTGGATGGCGTTGTCTGGTGCCAGACTCTGTTCTGGGCACCCTACGTGGACGAGCCATCTCACCACTTCCTTGGGCCACTGAAAAGTATGTCTGGATTACAGGTGGACAGAGCCCCTCATTCAGGGGCAGCCATCCTTGTAGAGTTGGGAAGGAGGCCTGCCGTCCCTCCAGGTGGTGTGGACCCTTGTCCCTGGCAGTGACGTGTTCTGACAGTGCTCTGAGGAGTGAAGGACAGCTGGACCCCCCGCATCGGGCCCCCGGCCCCCGCCAGACCTCCCTGGCCTACTGATGGCCATGCTGGTGGGGAGCTGAGTCAAGCGGGGACCATGGTGCCCAAGGTCAAGCGTGCAGGCGGGCCTTCCACGTGGTCTGTGTCCCCAGGCCCTGCCCTGCCGAGTTCTAAACTGCCCACAGTCATCAGCTCCCACTGTCACCGGGGCTGGCCAGGCTATGGCTGAAGTCAGAGGTGGCCAGGGACGGGGTAAGGATGCCATTGACCTCTGAGGTCCTTTCCAAACCAAGCACCAGACCTGGGAGCAGGGAAGGGGGTCGGGGGTCCTGCAAAATCTTGGTCGCCTTCATAATTTGCCTGAGGCTGGCCTGGCTGAAGAGGGGTGGGTTTGACCCATGACCTCTGTTCAGGGCTGCCTGGGGCACTTCCCCTGGTGAGGTTCGGGCTGTTTCCCCGCAGGAGGTTCAGGGAGGTTGGCTGGAGGAGAGCGAGCCCACCCCTGCCCTCGGGGTCACGGCTGAGCTCAGGTCCCCGTTGGACACCCCCGTGGCCCCATCTCCTCTGCAGGAGCCCCCAAAGTGTGCTCTGGGCACCGGGTCCCGAGAGACGCTGATCAGCGTCAGAGTGGGGCGGGGGGGAGGGGGTCCCCGGAAACAAGGGTGGGGTGGGCTGCTTGTGGAGGAAAATCCTCATCGGGAGCTGGATCTCGGGGCGAAGGGCGGAGGCGGCCCGTCCACGGGGCAGGCCTCCCACAGCCGCACACACGCTCGAGCCGTGAGTGCTGAAGGCGAGGGGGATCTGCCCTAACAGCGTTCCCAAACTTTTTTCACCTGAATTTTGTTAGTTGAACCTGTTAGTCTCCTGCAGAGCAAATGCATCTCTTGGTCCACACCCATGTTCCTCTTCGCAGCCTTGAGAGCCGGGCGCCCCCAAATACCGTCCTTGGGTCCGGAACCGCGGGAAGGGACGGGGCGCCCCTCGTACACATCGCTGTCCCCAGAATTCCCATTCTGTCCAGCTTCACTTCGAGGGATCGCAGAGTCCCTTAACCACAGCAGTGAGTCCAAACGAGAGAAAACCAGACTTGCTCTAGATGAGAGACCACGTATCCCAGATTCCAGATCAATAGAAGAGACGTATTGAACAGCAGTGAGACTAGTCTACTTGCACTGTCTGGAAATCACATAAGATGGAAACTATTTACTAATAAGATCCACGTGTGTAGAATGTACATTTATAAAACACTACCCTGAAATTACCATCTTATCAGGTCTCTGGGACATTGTACAGACACTTAATAAAGGTGGGGCAGCTCGGAGGGACTCACTTTTGGGACTCTGGGGCACGGGACCCCCACGCACGGATTCAGCAGCAGCTGAAGGCAGACGGGGTGGAGAGGGGTCTGGGAATGTGAGGGGGGTTGGCACTGAGGGGAACTTCTGATGAAAACTGGAACGTTGATGTGAAGGGCTTGTATCTG
This sequence comes from Mirounga leonina, assembly GCF_011800145.1. Taxonomy (NCBI): domain Eukaryota; kingdom Metazoa; phylum Chordata; class Mammalia; order Carnivora; family Phocidae; genus Mirounga; species Mirounga leonina. The sequence continues at coordinate 946,158 of NW_023270377.1, read as the reverse complement.
CCGCCCCCGAATGTGCTGGGAGGACAGATGCTGTGTGGGACCGTGGGACCAGGGAATGCTTCCCCTACCTAATAATGTAAATTAGAAGGCACGCTGATGCCCTCTTCCGCTGATCCTGATTGAGTGAGCTCAGTGGGGGCCAGTAAGATGGCCCAAGCCCTCCCGCTGTGACCCTCAGGTGCTAACGTGCTCCCAGGCAAGAGCTGCTTGCCTGGCTGTCCACCTGGGCAGGCCCGGGGCTGGTCCCACTGTGCCCTGCGGGGCCCAGCCCAGAGCTGCATGCAGGGTCCGGGGCAGCCACAGCGGCTTCGGGGTCTGTGTGAAAGCCCCAGCCCCAGCAGGGTTGCTAGGAGAGAGTGCTGCCTCTGGGGTTTGGGGCCGGGACGGTGAGCCTGGCTTGCGCCAGGAGGCACTGAGGGCCACCTGGGCTTTGGTCTGTCCCCTTGAAGGATGCAACAGATGCTCAGGAGCCCGCTGGGCCTCTCTTCGGCTGGTGGGGACCAGCTCCCGCTAAAGAGAGGCAGCCTGTCCCTTCCCTCAACAGCCCAGGCCTGCTCCCAGGCTGGGCCCGGGGGAAGGGGTGGGTCATGTCCTGCAGCTCCTAAGTGATGACCGGCCTGGGGCGAGATTTTGTCTGAATGCAGATGCTGTGTCCTCCCGCCAGGCTCCTGGCTGCTCCGCAGGCCATGCGTGCTCCCGGAGGCCCGATGTCTCTGTGCAGAGAAGCTTTGGGGTTTTGAATGTGTGGCCGCCTGGGAGGGGAGAATTGGTACCTGATGCGGTCTGTGTTCCTCTTACCGTGAGCGATGCTGCTGGGCGTCAAAGTCCATTCGTGTACCTTTTTCTGTGAATCCTCTGTTCATGTTTTGCTTTTTTTCTTGTTTTTGAAAATATTTTTTAGAGAGTTCTTTGCACATTAGTCTCTACCCTTCATCTGGGACCAAGGTTGCAAACTGTTTTTTTCCTAGTTTGCCGTTTGTCGTTTGACTTTGTTACGACGTGGCCACCTACGCCAGTGTTGGGTTTATTAGGGGTCGTTAGAGGAATCGATGCTTTTCACTGCTTCTGGATTTTCTGTCCTGGTTAGAAAGATCTCCCCTACTCCCACGTTTAGAAAGAACTTTACCCATGTTTTCAAGTTTTCACAGGTGGGTCTCTGATGGCTTTTGAATCCCTTCTGGGATTTTACTCTGGTGCCAGGTACAGATCTCATCCTGTGACCTGGTCCCAGCACCGCTTACCGAGATGTCTGCCTGCTACCCAGTGATGCGAGGGACCTTGCTCAGACACTACGTGTCCTCCGTCCTTGGGCCTGGCTGTGGACAGCCCCCTCCGCCCACCGGCCAGTAGCACTTCCTCTGCCTGCAGAGGGTGTGGGTTGTGTTTGATGACCCGACACGGCCAGGCCCGCCTCCCATGTGTGTCCTGTGTGGGCCTTTCTTAGCTATTCCGGCTTGCTTATTTTTTTCATACTGATCTTAGAATCTGGTGTTTAGCATAAGAACAACTTTGGCTTTTATTATTTATTATTTTTATTACTATTATATATTTATAATTCTATATTATATAATTTTATGCTAATAAGTTTATTATTGTTGTATTATTAACATTTATATATTAACTTGGGGAGAATGGACATCTTTAGGATGTTGGGATATCCTATCTAAGAGCAAAGAGTGACTTTCCCTATTTTTCCTTTTCTTTTTTTTTAAAGGTTTTATTTATTTGTGTGTGAGAGAGAGAGCACAAGCAGGGGGAGCGGCAGAGAGAGAAGCAGGCTCCCCACTGAGCAGGGATCCCAGTGCGGGACTCAATCCCAGGACCCTGGGACCATGACCTGAGCTGAAGGCAGACGTTTAATCAACTGAGCCACCCGGGTGTCCCATGACTTTCCCTATTTTCAAGTCTTTCAGGAATCTTTAAAAATTTTCACTGGAACCAGGCACTGTGCCTTCCTTGTTAAATGTATTGCTAAGCACTTGATAACTTTGCTGTCATTGTCACCTCTCTGCTGGTTGCTGGCTCTGTGAAGCCCACTGGATTTCTTCCGCCTGTTAATGTTGCCTTCTGCTGCATTAACAAGCTGTTCCAGCTCCTGTCAGATTTTGCACCGCTTCCTGCATCACTATCTTATGATCTGCAAATAGGACTGCTATTCCTCTCATTGTTTTCTCCCGTCCAGTTGCATCAGCTCGTGTCTCGGACGCCCCCCTCGGTGGGACGTGGACGCCTGGCTGTCCCCCTGACTCAGCCAGAACGTCTGTGGTCTGTTCCCACAGAGCGCGGTGCCAACGTGCGTGCGCACTGCGTGAGTGACTAAGAAATGGTCCGTCACCTTCTAATGTTAACTCCTTTTCGGACAGGGAATGGATGTCGTATTTTCCCAGATGCCTTTTAAGTGTCAGTGGAAATGACTGTAGGATTTCATTCCTCAATTAATAAGGTGAATTATATTAAAGAACAGCCCAATATTGAACCACTCTTGCCTCCTTCATGTTAAACTTTTTTTTTCAGTAATTTTTAAGTTGTCTTCCATGTTAGTAATCGGTTCATCAAAGCTTTGTATGAAAATTGTGTTCTTTTCCATCAAATGCAGTGTTCCTTAAATTTAATGTGTGCGTCCAAGCTTGTGGAGTTTGCTTTACAATGTTAAAGTTTTCCAAAATAAAGATCCCAAACTCCAAGAATTCTAATAATTTGCTGATATACTTTATTGCAATGTTTGCTTTTCTTATACTAATTTGCTGGTTAAATTTGCTGTGGAAGCACCGGAAGCTTCTGACCTGGAAGTATTTGTGCAGAGGCCGTGAGGACATTCTATGGGGAGGGATGTGCCGTTGGCCTGTGGTCTCGGGTCCCCCTGAGGAACCTCTCCTCTTTCCTGGGGCTGCGACCTCTGCTATCGTCCCCCCAGTCCCCCATCCCACACAGACTCCCTTGGACGGGAGCTGGTCGGCCCCCCATCCCAGTACCACCCCTGTGTGCTCATGGTCCTCCTTCTAGAAGCCTCCATGCAGCCCCATCAGGGCCTGCAGAAGCTACACCGGGCTGGCTGTCAGGGCCCGCCCTGGGGGGGGCCTGCTCACCCCTCCCAGGGTGGCCACTCCAAGGAGGGGCTGGGGCCCAGACGGAGCACCCTCACTGCCAGGTGGGTGGGGAGAGGATTTAAAGGGGGTGAAGGGGCAGCCACAGGAAGTGGGGTGGGGGAGGCTTCTTTGTCTCCCATCCCCCAGGAAGCTGGTGCAGGAAGACATGGCCACCACACGAGGGCATAGCTCACCCAGGACCTCCCTGTTTTCTGTCTCTCAGAAGAGCTAGCACCAACCATCGATGCAAACTGCTCCGCTCAGGGCTTCCCAGGACCAGGGGGACGCACACTGGACCTCTTGCCTTCCCTCCCGGGTCTTACATTTGGTTCTAATTCTGAAAAGAAGAGGCAAGAGACACCTTGTGGGACATGGAGGTGACTCAGACCAGCCTCCCTTGTGGACTGGTCTCACCCCTGCCTGCCCTTCCAGAAGCCTCTGTCAGGCCAGGGAGACAGGCAGGTCTCAGGAATGGTTTATGGACAAATGGTTTCGGGGAGGAAGTGGTGCGGTCTCGTCCCCCCTCAGCTCGGAGGGGTCCCAGGGTCCAGCCAGGGCCGCTCACCGGGACTGTGCTGGCTCAGCTGGAGTCTGGCAGCTGCCGCCCCACCCCCTCCGTGTGGGCTCCCGGCTTCTGTACCCCTCGGCAGGCGGCGGGTATCTCTCGGCCCCGGGGTCCGCTTCCCTCTAGGAGGCCGGTACTTGTTCTTCTGGTTGTACAACAGGTTTCTCTGGAAAAGGCGAGGAAGGCGGCCATGGTACCGCAGGACAGCCAGGACCGGGCCTGCGAGAAACCGAGGGTCAGACCACGGGGCCTGGCAGGCTCACTGGGTGCTGACCCCCAGACCATCCGTGTAATGGGGGATCCTGCAGACCGGGGCCTGGGCGAGCCTGCCCGTCTCTACCAGGGAGCCCTTATCTAGCTCTTCCCCAGGGGCCGACTCCCAGACCCCAGACCACACTCTGGGGACCGGGGCTCAGCATTCCCTGCACCAATGTCCTGAGCCACGTGCACAGCCTGTTCCTTCTTCCCAGGGCTGCCTCCTGAAGGTGACCTGTCATCTGTATGAATGGCTGTTTAGGGGGTGTGGGCAAGAGTGGAGGTGAGGACCGAGGGGGGAGAGAGGAGGGGGGCTGAGGGCAGGGCAGGGCCTGGCCCCTGGTTCCTAGGTTCTTTCCTGAACTCGCAGAGCAGAGAATCCTGAATTCCCTCCTGGCAGCCCGGGTCATTGGGAAGGTGTTTGCCACGGGCAGGAGAGGGGAGCACATTATCTCTAAGTTTCATGTGAACCCTTTAAGGACTCAAACTGCAATGTGTGGGCCCCGCTAAGGTCAGGGGTGGCCTCCATGGACACCCCAGCCGCTGTGCTCCTGAGAATGGCCCCTGGGCCCACACATGCCCATGCTTCGCTTGTCGCACCTCCTTTACCTTGAGTGGGATGCTGGGACCACCCCCGCTATGGAGGAGGGACATCCCAGGGAGGTGAGTGACTTGCTCAGGGTCATCTGGGCACACGTGGAGAGTCACGGCCCGGGGAGCCACCCCCACTTCCCAGGCCCAACTGCTCTAAACAGACGAGAGATTCAGTAAACGGCATCAGCCCACCAGCGGGGAAAGAAATGCCACGGAGACTGAACAGCCAGGGGATGACAAACGTGAGTGGGACCCACGGAGCAGAATCCTCAGCCAGCAATGTGGACGGCTGAAGGGCAACCCGTTTCGTTCCACAGAATCCCAGAGTTCCAGCAGGGTGCAGCCCAGGTCCCCTGGAGGTGGGATGTGCCCGGTGCGGACCTGCAGGGTGCGCTGCCCTGTGTGTGAGAAGCTCAGCATCCCGGAGCCCTGTTCCTATGGAAACGGCCTTGGCGGTCCCCACCCCGACCCTGGCCGGAGGCAGAGAGGGAGAGCAGGAGCACCCCGAGGGTGGGAGTCCCCTCCCCGAACAGGGACAAAGTGGGCATGCGCACAGAGGGTGTGCTGCCCTCCCAGCCTCTTCCCCCCTCACCCCTGTGAGTCCTCCAAAGGGAACCCTAATGGCTTTGGACATCATGACGGCAGTTACGGAGTCAGAGGCTGTACCGGGTTGAGTGGAGTCCCCCCTGAATTCATGCCCTTCCCAGAACCTCAAAATGTGACCTTATTTAAAATAGGATCTTTGTAAATGTAAGTAGTTAAGCTGCCGAGGTCACTCTGGAGAAGAGTGGACCTAACTCCAGTGTGGCTGGTGTCCTTCTACGAGGAGCAGTGGAGACAGACAGACTCACAGCGGAGGCCACGTGAGGACGGGCAGAGATTGGAGAGGTGTGGCCACAAGCCAAGAGATGCCCAGGACTGACAGCCAGCACCAGAGGCCAGGAGCTCAGGGAGGGGCTCCATCGGCCCTTAGAGAGAGCATGGCCCGGACACCTACATTTCGGAGCACTCGCCTTGACCAAGTGCAAGCAGCCGCTGAACCGGCTCCCCACCAGTGAGCTAGACCACAGGCATGTCCACCAGGAACGCTTCGTGTGTCCTCCCCAAGTCACCGTCCAGGGCTGGCCTTGTCTGCTGCCCGCAGCGACCCTTACCTGTCAGAGGACCCAGCCAGTACACCTGGGTGTACTCCAGCAGGGTGAGCCCCGAGCAGGGGAAGGTGACCGAGGTGGCCAGGGCGGGGTTGAAGAAGGCGGACGTGAAAGGCCCAGCTGTGGGAGGAAACACAGACGGTCCTTGTGGGGCCCTGTCTGCCGCCGCCTCTCCTTGGGACGGAGCCCTGTGCCTGGGGCCTGGAGCTCAGCCCATCCTGACCCCCTGATGCTGATGGGAATATGGGCAGGAGGGCCACTCAGCCAAGGCCAGCTCCATGGGATCAGGGAGCAGCCAGGACAAGAGTCTCTCCACGATCGTCCACCACCCATCCCAACTGCTCACCCCTGGATGAACTCCCTTCCCCCACCCCTTTTCACCCCCATCCGCCTGTGGGAGGTTGTCCTTGAGAGAAAGGGGGACAGAGACAGACAGAGACAGAGATGGAGAGAGAGACAGAGACGGTGAGATGGGGAGACAGACAGAGGCAGAGACAGAGCGACATCAGCGAAGGGCTGAGCCCAGTGAGGAAACAAGAGAAGGGAGGAGGGATGGGGCGGACGAGGAGAGACTGGGAAGAGCGCCAGCATCCCTCCACCCTGGGCCGGGTAGACCACGGCCGAGGAGCAGCGGCTTCACGTGCGCAGGCCCGGCCGAAGCTGGAGGTGGAACCAGGCTCTGGGGGCAGTGTCCTGGGTGGCTGCTGGGCTGAAGCAGGAGCTCCCGGCATCTCCCCAGGGCCGGAGCCCAGGCAGTTCTGGACGCAGAGCCCTGCTCCTGGCAAGTTTCTGCTCACCTATGCCTCAGTTTCCCCACCTGTACATGGGCTCTAGCAGCACCTTCCTAGACACACAGTGTCTGTCTTCTGCCGGACCGTGGACAGCGTCTCAGAAAGTCAGCCGTAAGTGCTGGTTCCTTCCCACTGGCCTAGCCCACCCCAAACGCACACTCAGGAGGGCTCAGCCCTCAGGCCCTTCTAGTTGCTGAGCAGGTGTGAGGCACCCGATGAATGACCTGGATCTTGCAGCTGACCTCAGCTCTCTGCTTCTCCACCAAGGTAGGAAGGGCAGCTTCCACAGTGACTGAGACCCCGGAGAGCTCGGTCCAGAGGCCCAGGGCCCTGGGCACAGGCATGGAGGATGGGAGGATCAGAGGATGGGGGAGGGTGGGAAGATGGGAGGAAGATAGGGGGATGGGAGGATGGGAGGGGGATGGGAGGATGGGAGGAGGATGGGAGGATGGAAGGATGGGAGGATGGGAGGAGGATGGCGGGATGGGAGAATGGGAGGAGGATGGGGGATGGGAGGATGGGAGGAG